>NC_054546.1:10148061-10290561 GCF_017654505.1 Polyodon spathula | reverse complement strand
TGTGGGAGATTGGCACAGGGATTTGAAACTCGCCTCACACTCCACACACCAGAGCCTATACTTGGTGAACCACTGGGAAGTTCTTTTGAAACAGAAACATGCATATACTTCACATACAGTATAATATATTTAGTTTTCTTATTAGAGTCCACATCTACTCCTTTTTTAATGTTTGTGTTATCATTTAAATGGACAATGTATATCTAAATCTTCTGTGTGATTTTCTATTGTGGATGCTGCATATATCATTATGTGTTATCCTTACCGACTATTCCTGCAACAAAATTACAGTAGGTTCTGAAAATACTTCTCCAGCTAAACACAGTGCAATATTAATATGCTTCTCCTTCCCCACAATTAACCTAATTGAGTCTTAACAGAAGAATGTTTTGCTGTAACAGAGAAAGAAAATATTGATTTTGCATTTGCTAAATGTCAATTTTTGGGGGGTTATTAAATGTTTGATATTATTCAAAAAGCTCAAACTCATAAATTGCAGTGCTTTTTTCAGATAATATTCCCAATTCAATGCGATTCAGAAAGAAAAGAGCTGCATGTACATTAAATTGTTGGTTCATCATTAGGTGTCGTGTTCACTAATTAGGCTCCACTGGGCTGTGTTGTGCTTGCCTGAAGCTATAGTGAAAGGGAAAATATTGCAAACAGGCAAAAGAATATGAAAGTGGAATGAGTGCAGGTGGTTATAAATAATACCAGGGACCTGAGGCCAGAGAACTAATTGACAAACTTTAAAGAGCAAAGCAACAGGGTGCAAAAGGTTAGGGTCAAGACCTCATGGTTTTTGTTGTTATCCTTGTAATGCCAAGCAACAACCTAAAAACAAGTGGGGCTTGAACTACGCCTAGAGTAGGTTTGTGCCAAGACTGGTGACCATACCTCTTTGAAATGAGGTGTGTTTACGGTTGCAATCAAACATGAAAAGGCCACAGGGGTCAGTGAACAAGCAGGATCAAGTAGTCAAAGTGCATACAAAGTTCACTGCATAGTGGGTGGAGAACGGGGAAAAAAAAGAAAGAAAGAGGGATCCAAGCTAATTAGCTATTGTGATGTCAGACAATTAAGCAAGCCTGGTGGAGGAAACCAGAGCCAACCTTATAACAGGGACTCCATGGGAGGGGTTGGAGATCAATGATATTCAGAAGAAATTACAGAGAGAATGGACTGCACTTCAGTACTCTTTATTTACCATATTAAACATGTATTCATTGGATCACAATGATTAAACTACACTATACAGAATGTAAACACACCTTTACAGAAAAAATAGGTAGAATAACTGGTTTGGGCAATGTAAACACTGTACTACGCCCTTTATACTGAATCACAGATTTCAAGGTTAGGGCTAAAAGCCACTTGAACAGTTCACAGATACACCAAGAGATAAGAAAATTACTGTAGAGTAATTAAACTATCGCCAACAACAACAGCAACAAGAGACTATGGTGATATTGTATGTATTGCAAAGACCCTGCATCACAGAGAGTGCTGTTGAGTGCTGTAGGGATCACACTGATCAACCTATATCTTCTGACATTACTCAATGATGCTAGGTGCCTATTATACCATACTCTTCCCTATTGTTGAATTCTGAGTTTATTTTCTCTTTCATGGCACATACTTTTCCATTAACATGTATGAACCATTCTTTAAGTTCAAAATAAAGGCTGATTGTTAATAAATATTACAAAGAGAGGAACAAAGCACATGCCACTTGTTAAAGACTGCAGGTAGGAATCTCTAAGTAATCCTAGTTACGCAGGATATTTGTCAGAACAAACTGTTATTTGTTTTCATTTGTTAGTTTTTTTGTTTTCTACCAGTATTTCTGGCCTACTTAGGACAATCCGACTCTTAACCAAAAACATCTAATTTATAACAAAAACAACAAAACATTTCATTCAAAAGAACCCGTAAGGGACCACAGATACTTTAAACAGCAAGATGGGAAGCATGACTAAAGGTCGTACTAATAAGAGAAGAGAAGGAAATGTATTGTGTGTGTAACACTAACAAAAGTACAGAACCTAAAGCACACCAAAGCACACAAAACTAAAATGATCAGTGATGTTAAAAAAAAGCTAGAAAAAAATGGAAGAGAACTCTCAAGGTCAAATCCAATGTCTGAGGATTAGAGATATTATATTAGTCAAAGATTATGTTTTTTACCAGCATGGTTCTTAAATAAAGAAATGTGTGCTTTTAAAGAAACAAAAATGATTTGCCCAATTTATTAACGTTCTGAACTACAAGAGAAAAATCATGTGAACTGTCTGTATATTGTGACATGATACTTAATAAATATAAATCTGTTTGTTCTTTGCTGAACTTTTTATTCATGTTATTGGAACACACCAGAGAATATGAAGAAAAGTATTCAGCACTACAGGTTTACAAAGCTGACCTGACTCCCAAACAGCAAAACAGTCTCAAATGCAACACAAAGCTAATTTCAACTGTCAGTTACAGCAGGTGAAATGACAAATATCAGTAATATGTCAGCATATGAAAAGCTTTAAAAGAGAGCTTTGTAGTTGTCAGCATTTTGATCAGTTTAACAAGCAAAAAATGAAAAATAAAAAAAAAACCAGCAGATTTCATTTTATGTTCACTTACCAAGTTGTTCTATTACTTTTAGCAATACAAATCAAATCAAACAATATACTGCAGACAAACAATGCAAGCTGCTGTAGCTGCCTTTTAGAGGTAAGCACTCCTGTGATGCCAAGGCATTTCAAACAGCTTGAGGAATGTATCAGATAGTTACGGTTGAATATGAAGTTCACCATATTCATGTGAAAAATAACCAGGCAGTGTTTAAGTACTGCAAGTTCAATCGAAGTGCACCTACAGCTGAGAAACCAGAGGCAAGGAATGATTGGAAAATACCCCAGTACAATCAGAGCAGCAGGACGATTGCCTCACTGGCTTGAAGAGTGCCAAATCACATTATTTTCTGTATTTAAAAAAAAAAAAAAAAAAAACATTTTTAATGAAGGTTATGACTTTGAGATTGTGCTAACAGTTGATGCTTCGCATGTGTATTGTATATGAATCATTAACAGAGATTATATACATTATAATATACAGGTATATCCTAGTTTTCCCCAGAACATGTTTATCTTTATTAAACCAATCTTAGAAAAAAACAAAACACAAAAGAAATACAAAGTCCTGCATTTCTATGGTACTGTGAGCATTTGTTTGAAACACAAATACAGACACTCCTCGACTTACGAGGCACGGCACTTACGACTCTTTTGCACTATTACCGTGCTTTGACTTTACGATATCGATATAAGGCATTTACGACACAGCGAGACACAAGCCACGCACCATGTGCGCATGCTCGGTATCTGAACCGCAGTACCTGTCGTGGTTGCCCTGACTCAGTTACTTACTGTTTTTTTTAGAATTTATTTACCCTTAACAATAAGAGGACAAGAACTGGGGAGGGTTCTAATGCAAGCAGGGGTTGTTTTTCTAGATTTAAAGCAATACCTAATTTGCCTAATATAAAGGTGACTGGTGAAGCTGCTAGTTTGATGAGGAGGCAGCTCGTGCTTTTCCTGAGATTATTAAAGAGGGTAGGTATCGTCAAGTGTTTAATAAGGACAAAACAGGGCTCTATTGGAATCATTGCCAGGTTACAAAGCTGCTGATAGACTCATTCTTTTGATTTTAAACTCAAACCCTTACTTGTATACCATTCAGAAAACTCTAGAGCACTCAAAGGTTATTCAAAGGGATTCCTTCCAGTCATTTGGAAGTCCAACCCTAAGGCTTGGGTAACTGAGATAACAATCTCTAATCCTCGACAATGCTCCTGGCCATCATGTTCACCTTGATGACTTGTACCCAAACATAAAATTGGTCTATCTGCACCCCAACATGACCTCATTGCTACAGCCTATGGATCAGGGGGTAATTGCCTCCTTCAGGGCCTATTACCTTTAGTAATAATTTCCCAGGCCATCAGGGCAACTGATGTTGAAGGTGTGCCAACTACTGAAGAATTCTGGAAGGGATTCAAAATCTTCTATGCAGTGAAATACACTGGTCACTCTTGGAATAAAGAGAATCAATCAAATTTGAATGGTGTGTGGCGAAAACTGTGCCCAGATTTTGTTTCTGGCTTCCAAGGCTCTACAGAAACTGTTGCAGAGGTGACTGAAAATATTGTAGATATGGGTAGAAAACTCCACCTTGAGGTGTAACCAGAGGATGTTGATGAGTTGCTGGCATCACATTCTGAGGAATTGTCCAATGAAGACCTTCTCATTGAAACAACAAAAAGTTAATGATGAATCTGAGGTGCACTCTGTTGAAGAGACTCCTCCATGTAAAGTCTTGACAACCAAAGTGCTGTGTGAAGCATTAAAACATTTGGAAATCGCCATGACCAAGGTTGTCCTGGAAGAAAACTTGCTTCCTTCTGCTCTAACAATGTTCCCCAACTCTGAGGATTGGTTTTTCCAGCAGGACAATGCTCCATGCCACACAGCCAGGTCAATCAAGGTGTGGATGGAGGACCACCAGATCAAGACCCTGTCATGGCCAGCCCAATCTCCAGACCTGAACCCCACTGAATACCTCTGGAATGTGATCAAGAGGAAGAGGGATGGTCACTTGCCATCAAACAAAGCCGAGCTGCTTGAATTTTTGCGCCAGGAGTGGCATAAAGTCACTGGTGGAGAGCATGCCAAGACGCATGAAAGCTGTGCTTGAAAATCAGGGTTATTCCACCAAATATTGATTTCTGAACTCTTCCTAAGTTAAAACATTAGTATTGTGTTGTTTAAAAATGAATATTAACTTATTTTCTTTGCATTATTCAAGGTCTGACAACACTGCATCTTTTTTGTTATTTTAACCAGTTGTCATTTTCTGCAAATAAATGCTCTAAATGACAATATTTTTATTTGGAATTTGGGAGAAATGTTGTCAGTAGTTTATAGAACAAAACAAAATGTTCATTTTACCCAAACACATACCTATAAATAGTAAAACCAGAGAAACTGATAATTTTGCAGTGGTCTCTTAATTTTTTCCAGAGCTGTATATATATACACACACAGTGATGAGGCAATGGAGTGATGGAAGGAAGACTCCCTTTGCATAGCAGTTTGATCCATTCCTGGTTTTTAATAACATACACCAGATCTTGTTACATATACACTGTGGCTAATCAAGCTCATAGAAATAACTGTAATGGTGTAGGAACAATTCAATAATTGATCATTTAATGTTTGTCTGGGTTGATTAGTTATCTTATTAAACATATTTAATTGACGTGTTACAAACATCGAGGGTTTACTATGAACACACATACACGCACAGACACAAATAATATTTAATCAATAGTAGTATTTTATTAAGTACACAAATAATTAATAGAAATCAGAAAAGACAAAGTAAATCTCTTAGTCTCTAAGTACAAACACAATTCAAAACTCACTGCATTCATGCTGGCTAGCAGGCAATTGAAATATGACACCACCTGTCTCCTCACACACAAGCAGCAGCTCAAGCAATCACACACACACGCCCACATACAAGCACACACCCAGCCTAACTGTAATGATGCAATCAATCTTAGAGCATATCACAATAAGCTTATGAATGGTACATAGATTAAGTATATGGCAAGTTTACGTTTAAAGAAATTCTTCATACAACAATATAAGGTAGATTACTTATAACTACTTCATCAAGTTACACAAAAAGTTAATTCACACGCAAAGTGTGCAAACTAAATAATTAACAGTTCAATTCTATGTGAAAGTGTTACAATTAATTAATTTAGTTCCATGAAAGTAAAATGCAACTGGAATTATACTCAACGGTTCCTTGGAGCTTAGACTTTTGATCCGCTGGTTTGGAAACTCAATCTGTTGAAGTGTTCAGTACACAAACTCTCCTCTCAGCAACTAAGCCTTTAATCCCACGTTAGATCAAACTCGGCAACAAAGCCTTCGATTCTCGATAGAACCAAAAATGTTTAGTTTTGCATGGATATTTTGAGATAATCTTTGAGATTCCTTTTGTCCAGCAGCTTGTTGTTACGGTTGGGACTTGTTGACATCTATATTTTATGTCTTCCTTACACCAAATCGCTTGTGTCTGCAGTTCTGCGGTCTCGTCACTGTCCTTTCAGCCTCATCCAGTCCAGATGCCCCCATCTTAGCGCTGGTCATCTTCAGTTCAGTTTTCATGCCAGGAGCCAAGCCCTTTTTCTTAAGACACAGCTGTTTGCTCTTTTCCTAAGACACAGCAGTTTGTTTGTTTCCTAACGTTCAGGTATAATATCAAATTCAGGGAATATGTCCCACAGGGGGAAACTGTTATGCAATAAGAGACTTATTTCCATCCCTGCAATAAGGGAGAGAAAACACATCATATGTATTTACATAATACAGGTTAGGGTGTAAAAGTAAAGATTCATTTAAGATAATTCTGGTTTTGAAATTAACATTATATCTGGGTAGCTGGGTGATACTTCTGAATTCATGACTCCAGGAACTTAGCCCACCATCTTTTTCATCTCATGCTAAATTTACAGAGCATAGGAAACAAACTATAAGGAATTGTCTCATTTTTTTGTCTGGTGGGGTAACCCCATCAGGAAATTACATTAAAGCCTTCTCCTGTGTGCAGTCTCGCCTTTTCTCTTAGTTAGCTAAATATGGTGGTTTGTTGGTCTGGTAGCATAAATACACACAGGCTGGTGACAGTGTTCGCCTTCACATTAGAAGTTCAAAAGTTCAGATCCCAGTTTTTGCTCTTCAAGCTGGGAATCGAACTCCCGACCTCCTGATATACAGGGTCAGCACCTTAACACATAGAAGCTGCATTTACCGCATGCCGGCACAGCAGAAACCAGCTTGTCCAGATAAAATCTACTTTGAGGAACTTTCAGACTAACAAAGTAGGCATGAGTGAAGCCAGCAGACATTTTACATCTGTTGTTATGTTAACCGCAGTAAAATAACTGTATTGAAATTCACAGAGCTTATACCTCAATACATTGTAAGCTACCTTCAAATAATAATCTACAAACACATTTCATCAAGGTATATTTTCAAAGGCAAGTTTCAATAAAGACGTACGTACTAAACAAACTGTCTGCAGCATAGCTCAGCAGGTACTGACTGTGTTATTTAAAATGTATTTGTGTATGTTTGTATGTATGTATGTATGTGTTTAAATCTGTTATTAGCTTAACAATTTTTTTTTTTCCCTCGCAAATAACATACATATATTAATAAATAATCGATTTAAAATACTGAGAAAGTAATCTATGTTGGCACTGATAGGTTACTGATGATTTGAACAAGTTCTTTCTACATTACATAATGGATTTACTCCAAATCAGCAACAGTGGCATTGATGAATGCAACTTAGAAAGTTCCCAAGTTAAAAGTCTTTGTTGTTTATATATGGTTTGGTCAGTTTAATGGCCGTGTTTCTTCTCTCTGAAAAAATGTGCTATGGTCCTACAGCTTAAAGTTAGCCTACACCAGGAGATACAAAAAAAAACAAACAGTCTGAGGTCGGATTTGTCTGTCAGAGCAATTCAAAAAATGTTTTCATGCATTAGAAAAATATATACATTTTGACCCTATACAGATAAAGTATCGACCATGTTTCTTCTCTGCACGTGACATCAGATTGTAGCTAATCAAAAGGCAAGCAAATCATATACATTTTGTTAGTGGCCAAATAAGGACCTAGATTAACCCTGACATGAAAAGCCGGCTCAGGCCCAGGCAAGTGTAAACAGCATATACAACTGATAAACATCTTTATAGCTAAACAGTCTTTAGGTCGACCTTGGTCTAACTTATAAGTATAAAAGCTGTGCAAGTGTGTTTGGTTCCCACACAAGCAAACCACATTTCAGTTGCTACCAGTTTTTGATATATTATACATTTCCTCACCTTGGGATTTACTATTAAAAGTACAGATTCAGCTTTATAATATATATATATATATATATATATATATATATATATATATATATATATATATATATATATATATATATATAAAAATAACATGCAAAAACTAATTTAGTATGAAACCCATTCGTTGCTAATTATTGACAATTATCATGAAAACCAACACCTGATGATAATTATAGAATAAATAAATACATAATTACGAAGAGCTGTAAAAATAAATTGGAAATTTGTGATTAAAAAAGCAACACAAATGGATACAACTAAAAAGTACAGCAACAATCTCAAAATGGCTGTAATACAACTAAACCAAAAAGAAGAAACTACCAGAAAAAATAGCAGAGGCTCCGTTTACTGCAACTAGCTCCAGGTGTGGAAGACCAAAAAAGATTTGTGCAAAATCTGAAAGAATCCTCTTTCGAGCAGTCCAGAAAAATCCTTGGACTACTGCAAAAGATTTGACACAAGAATTGAGAGAAGATGGTTAAAAAATTCACGAGCGAACAATTCAACGATAACTTAACAAGAGGAATGTCCATGGGCGAAAACCAAGATGCAACCCTTTGTTAAAAACAATACACAAAAGAAAGCGACTGGAGTTTTCCACTGAATACTTGAAGAAGCATGACGATTTCTTCAACCACATTTTATGGTTAGACAAATTCAAAATATTACTTTTTTCACCAAGAAAGCAACAATATGTTTGGAAGAAGAGGAGATGAATTTAAAGAAGAACACGGTGGAGGTTGTGTGATGGCATGGGCTTGTTTTTCTTCCTCAGGAACTGGCGACCTTTGTATTGTAGAAGGATCAATGAATGCTGCAAAATATCAAGACATTTTTCAGTCTCATTTGTTACCCAGGGCTAGAAGGCATATTGGACAGATGTTTGTATTCCAGCAGGATAATGACCATTCTGCAAAGTCTACAAAGAAATTTCTGAAAAAAAGGAAGATTACAGTTATGCCATATCAGTCCCCAGACTTGAATCCCATCGAGATGTTGCTGATTGACTTGAAGGCTGCTGTTGAAAAAACTAAACCAAAGTCAACTGCAGATCTCAAAGCTGTATGTGTTGAAGAATGGGCAAAAATATCTCTGGAAATATGCCAGGAATTGGTTTCAGAATACAAAAAAAAGACTGCAAGCTGGAAAGGAAGCAAAAAGTTGACACACAAAATGGTAATGTAAGGGTGCCCAAATACTTTTGTCAAAGTATAAAATTAGTTTTTGCATGTTATTTTTCCTTTTATGTGTGTTATGCAATACTTTGTAATTTTATTATAAAGTTGAATCTCTACTTTGATTTATATCTTTCAATAGAACAATAAGACTTTATAGAAATCACTTTCTTTGTGGTCTTTCGCATTTTTATTAACTGCCCAAATACTTTTGTCTGTGACTATTTATGTAATATATTTATAATATATAATAATATAGATAATTTTTTCAACTGATCTAAGAATCTGTGTTACTTTATGAGGCCCTCTCCACTCCACGCATGATACTAGCGTTGTGCAAAGGCCCACGAAAACTTACGCTGGGTTGCAGCCTCTTTACAGTGTGAATGAGAAGCGGACTTGCCTGTAAAACCCCCTTAAGTAAAAACTACCCTTTATTTTTATTTATGTATTTATTTAATTTAATATGCACATCTTACTTGGACAGAGGTGATTTCACTTTAGTTTTTTTGGGAGAATGTACAAAGATTTTTGGACAAAATGGCTGTATTTTAAAGTGATGCCTTGATAAAGAAAGCCAAGTCTGCCACACACCACACTCTTGAGGGGACACAGTAAAAAAGGTTAGAATATATATTAATTACTTTATGTGTAACCATTTTTATACAGTATAATGCTTATTATACACACAGATTTTGTATTTTCAAAAGTTGACAGGTATGACTATCTGATTATCACACTTTGTGGAGTCACTACAACTAAATCAGGAGCCACAAAGATGCCTATCAACACTTGACAATAACAATTCTTTCTAAAGTATTTTGCCTTCTGGGTAATTACAGTTTTCACAGAGGACTGTTTTTCTTGTTTTATCTACCTGCTAACAACTTCTGATTATACGCCATTTGCTTTTTTTTTGTTTTTGTTTTTTTCTTCAGGTGGTGCAAATTACACTGGGGAGTGACAGCTTTCAAAAGAAACAGGAGTGGGAACATCTCCCCATCAGTCAGACTTAAATCAAAGGCCTTGACTTCAGGCTATAGAACCTTGGCCGGTTGACTTTCTGGCAAGAGCACATACCCACAGGCTGTCATCTGGCACCAAGCAGACAAATGCAAACACAGATCTCACACAGCGTCTGATTAACCTGTCAGATTAGTTTCTAGAAGAATTTACCTTAAGGTAGATTTATGACGGCAAACAGACAACAATTAAAAACACAGCAAGAATAGTTGAGGGCTTCTTCAAAGCATATTATTTCAGCTAGGTCAAAAAGGCTCCGGTGGAAAGGCTTTCTGGATATTGTGTGTTAAATCAGATTGAGGTTAAATCTGTCTGCCAAGCAGTACTTTGAAAACTGTACTTAAATAATACTTAATACTGTCTAAACCTAGTAATGGTATAAAATTACACGCCTGCCTCTTTTCATGCTTTTACGTTTTTAGACAATATACATACAGATCAATCTTACAGGTTTTTAGGACAATAATAGATAGTCCTTACACTTTATATACCAAATTTAAAAGAGCAAAACTCTGATCATTCAAATGTCAGAGAAAACGAGTGGGGCAGCATATAACCTATGTGCGCCTTAATAATACTGCATCAAAACTTGCATAAGAACTTCTAAAGTCACATGGTGTGTATAAACTTGATGATCTTTCTCTGGAAAAGCAACACTCCCATCTGCCACTTGGTGTCTGTTACAGATCTGCCCAAAAATCTGGGAAGTCTACTGCTCTTGAAACTGGAACACCAAAGATCTTGTTAATAATACTTCCTAAAAAGTGATGCTATGTTACAGTTATGCAGTTAAGGTAAAAAAAAAAAAAAAAATGTTAAGCAGCATGTCCTACAGAACTGCAAGTCTTCAATTAATGATTGATTGTATAAATACATACTTATATGGTAAAGTGCACAAGATGCCCTGCCCTCTGGTCATTTATGTTAAAGTTAGTATCCTGGATTTAGCAGGGTGTCTAATGTTTTATATTTACAAAAATCTGATTCCAAAACTACTTTATGATGTTAGTAGCCTGAGGCATTATCAGTATTTATTTTGGTAACATCACTACCGCGCATGGCGGTAGAAATCGGCTTTTAAGAATATTTCCACAAAATACGACTCAAAGCGCCACCAAAATTCACATATACTTGTGCCAATGTGGAAATTAAAAATATGGCCCATTGTGGATTCATCAATGATTTATTTTCCTGAACCAACTTATATGTAGCATTGTACATTTTATTGCAGGATGGCTTAGATTTTACTAAAAACAAATATGTATTTATTTATTTTTTAACAAAAAGGGAAATCGACTAATTAACAAAGCTACTTACCTTTGGATGTTCTTGAATCAGAATTAATTTATTAGTGTTAATAAAAAAAAGAGAGATGCTTTGGTCATTAACAAATTATATTGCAGTGTTGTTGGGTGACCATGACGGCAGGTTTGTGTTATAAAATGTGTCTCACAGGCAGCTGGTGAGATAATGTAGACCTGCTGTGTCAAATTGAAAGTATTGCTAAAAAAACATTTAGTTTACAAAGGACATAAGAAAATTTATTAAAGAGAAAATCATACACCTGTATGCATTATAATTCTCACATTGACCAGACATTCAAATGGTGATCTTTGGTTTCTGTGGTTACTACTGGCATTCATGACTTCCTTAGGTTTCACTTACGTCTGAACTGATTGCTGCTGCTCTGAGCTCAATCTTCTGTTTGCCGTCATGGCAGCCCTGTATTTTTCATTCCCAAGCACTAGTGTTTTTTAGTACCACCCCTGTTCCGCTCGCACAGAGCAGCCAATAGAAATGCGGAGCATTGGTGCATGCTCTGAGGTCCTACTTTTAAAACATAATTATTATTATTTTATTTTTATTTTTTAAATAAAACATAACACAAAAATTATAATGTGGTATTTCCTTTATGGACATCATATTGTGTCAATATTTACGTCATAATGTTGCCAAAACCTTGTACAATAGTCCTTCACTAATACAGACACCTTTTTGCCATACATCTGGATATGCCTCAATAATAACCAATTAAGTGTGACACTAGGTCACTGTGAATTGCACAAGAATGAAAAGAGACACAATGAAAAAAAAAGCGGCTGTTATACTGACACCAGACAGAACAAAAATATATGGAGGAACAGATACAAGTTGCCAACTAAAATTGCAAAAATTAAGAACATGATTAAAAGAAGGCATATAAACTCTGTAATAGTCTACAGAGTTTAAACTAACTGCAATCAAAACCGTTGGAAAAGGGCGAGAACCTTTCAGAAATACCGATGGAAACGCAAGATGTAGACTACAATAATTACAATCTTGAATTCACCAGAACCCAGAGAGACAATTATAACCTAAAGTAATTCACGTTAGTCCCATTTGTTATTTTTATAATATGGTATTTAGTTCCCATGACTTTAAAAGGTTTACATCCAAGGCAGTTTTCTTTGCTGTGTTTTTGTTTTCTTGCTCTCCCATGAATAATTCTCTAGCTTCTCGTGTGGGAATATCAATACAGGACATTTTCAGTACTTGGAATAATTTTTTTATAAAAGCCACTGTTAGCAGTTTAAAAGACACACAGAGAATTCCCTCAAAAAAAATGTTGGGAAAGTCATAAACAGGCGATGAGTTGTCACATCATGATTATGACTTTTTTTTTTGGGGGGGGGGGGGGGGGGATTGTTCAGATGCAAGTTTTGTACTTGCCCATATATTGCAGGTAGATTTTTTTGTCTTGGGTGCTGTTTGTGACTGTGGAAAATGTCCAATAATTGTTTTACCTTTTATTATTAGGTTAAATAGATGACAAACGTGTTTGACTAATACCTCAGCAATAGATTGCCAAACAGATTTATTGATGATCAATCAGATTAAAAAGGTAGGCATATACATGTGGTAAAAGGCAGTTTGATCTTTGTTCCAAAATGAGTCTATTGTAAAGCCTTCTAAAAATCGGGAGTGGAAGCCAGGTGTGACTTGCACTTCAAAGTCCCTTGGATGGCTTGTATGTAAACGCTAAGCAGAAGTAATTCATGAATGCTAACACAATGGTCCATTGTGTGAAAGATCACAAGTAGTAGAACAAGTACGTACTTAACCAAACATTGTTGATCACAATGTTTTTACTACTTTTATGATTACAGCCAAACAATTACAACAAAACATTGGCAAAGATAAAAGAACGTCATTTTGTAAGAGAAACACTATGTAACAAGCCTAATATACAGAATGTGATGTTCTCCTGACCCATGGCATAAAATGGCCTAGAACTCATTTGTAAAATTATTGATTTATCTCATTATTGTTTTCTTAGTGCCATATACATACTCCCACCATATTTTATGTATTATCACATTAACCATCTGATTTTTCCAAACTGCTGCTTAAACAGTGACCCCTGCTGGGAGAGGTGTGTTGGTTTCAGCTGCGAGTTTGCACAGCTGTTGTCTGTCCATGTATGATTTGTTCCACTAATGTTCCTTGGCTTAACCTTTATAGAATATCTAAAATGTCATTTTTTGACCCCCGCCAAGCAACAGCTCCCCCCATCACCACACAGTATGGACCCTCAAGCCAGCATGATCCGGAAATTTTAATTCAATGATATAAACTCCTGTCAGTTATGTGCCAAAGATCATTACACTGAGGCCTAGCACCAAAATGCTAAGCATTTGTGTCAGCTAATATTTTATTTTATGTTTTATCGCAGTTTTTTATTTATTTATTATTTAGTGTTTTAATATTGCCATTTACATGTTGCATATACTTTTGAATCTCTTTACACAATGCCTAGATAATTACTAAAGCTACTAGTTTAAAACTAGACTTGCCCTAAAAAAACAAAACAAAACAAAAAAAAAAACCTGTGTTACTGGTACTGTAGCGCTTTTGTACAAGCCCTTGAAGTCAGATAATGTTTAAAACATACTTCCCTATTAACTGCTTAAGTCATTTAACTGTATGCTGTGATTTCTGGGGTAAGGCAAAAGGAAATCTATTTTTGCTACCAGATCTTTATGAAGCGCAGCATTTACACTCGGCACAAATGGCAAGGCTGGACGATTAAACCCATTAGCCTTTGATCCATTTGGAACACGGCAGCTGTGTAACTTTAAAAATAAATGCTTCGTCCAAGGAATCTTTAGGTGTTTCTTCCCTGCTGACTCCTTTTTTCTTGTTACCACTTTACAGTTATGTGAAGAGACAGCTGAGTAGGTGCACAATGAACTTCAAAACCTCGTAATTGTTTTTCATAAAGAATGAAACTTGCGAATTAGACATGAATTGTAAAACAACAACAGAGCTGATTAGCAGTCGTTAGGTTTGCTTGCTGGACCGTTTTGACACCTGTCTCCCAGCTTTCTCCCTAAATGCTTTAGCTGATGCTTCGATACTTCCAGTCATATGAGCAGGGCGAGATTGTGGGTGGGAGTTAAAAGACTCCTGGTGAACCTTATCAAGCTGGGCAATCTATACAACTCAACATAAAAGAAAACATTAAGCAAAGATGAGTGAAAGCCATTTACATGCAGACTGTGGTTATATGTGGAATACTGAAATGGATTGAGCGCCAGAAGAAGAAAAAAATGCAGTTTCATTTCAGATGCAGCTGTGGAATGAACGTAAGTAATGAGCTTAGGCTAAGTTTTAAAACGGCAAACTTTATGAGATGCCTTTTAAGAAAGTCTTTTCATGCAAACCATCTGGTTGCATCTTTGTTTACCGTACACTGTGCCAGCTTGTGCTTATTAATCATGCTTACACAAGTATCTTAATTACTCCCTGTGTAGCTGCTCTGTCTCAAACTCAGATGTTGACCTTTCTCTTTTTATTCTCTTTAAACCATTAATCATACATAATCAACGCCAACGAGGCAGAGCCATGCAGAAGGCTACCCAGATTCCTGAGCACATGCAAGTCCCAAATAGACACGTACTAAAAATTATTTCAGAACCAGCTCTCAGGCATATCTTAATTAATGGCTTGCATCCCCACACACATGCACAAAAAGTAATGTAAACTGACTGCTTGTTTCTATACCCTCTGCCACTTAAAATTGCTATTACATTAGGAAAGACTAATGAATCTTCACAGCAAATGGTCGTTTCATTTCTTAAAACACAAAATTGGTCAGAGTTTTGATAAAGACAAAGATTGCTTTGTTAGTTGACACAGAACCTCTCTATATAATATATACAGTGTAATATACAGTCTAGCATTGCACAAAGTCAGATGCTAATCGTGGAGGAGAATGGTTTTGACTTGACAAACCTTGTTTCGCCCTGACAGTGTTGGATTGACAAGTGGAGGTTTCTGTGTAGCACATACTGACATATCTGACCCCCCCCCCCCCCCCCCCCCCCACTGAAGGTAAACCTAATAGATCTTCTGTCAGTCAAGGATGTCCCTTTAATCAATCATGGGCTGGCATTGGTGATGTTTCCAAGGTTAGGAAGCAGTGTGCGGTTTTGTAAAATCCAGCACTCTTAGCCAAAGACTTATGAATCGAAATTGTATGGGAAGTTAAAAATAAATAAATAAATAAATAAATAATCCAGCAACATTATTATTTGTTTGCATTTCCTAATATAACATTTTAAAACAAATTGGTGTTATTATAAAGTACTAGCCCATTTAACAGAAATTGTTACTCCAAAGCTGTCTAAAACTGATAAAGATATCTAGATAACAGGAGGAGTTATAGGAAGTGAGGATCCATGTATGGGCTGCGAGAATATGCTAATAAAGAATCTAACCAGAGAACAGTATATGTACTAAGCATTACATCATTTTACACCTTATCAAAACAAAGGACGATATCTCACAGCTCTATTTGATATTTTTATGACCGTCCACATATTATTTTAAATTCCCTTTTGATTTATGAACTTAAAAGGCTATCAAGTCTGAAATAACTGCATTAGTTGTATTGGTGCATAGTTTTGGCAATTAGGTATGTGTGGATTTCTTTCAAAAGTACAGTGTAAACATTCAAAATGGCATTAATTGAATATCATAAATAACATCAACAACTGACTTTATTATGGCAAGTCATAAATAATTGTGATACATACTCTTAAAATGTCAACTTGGTTGAAAGTATGTGTTGAAAAGAAACTATAGCACTTTAATAACCTGGGGAATTATTTTTTGTTTTACATTTCCCAACCTGGTAATTTAGGAAGGGAAATGGCTATTTTTCCAGCTGAAATTCGTTAAATCCAGCCAAAAAGAATTTCACTATTAGCTTTTGCATTTCATAGCATGAATCTGTTTCAGCCTAAAGCCAGGGATGCTTAAAAGGCATGTGAAGGATCAGACTACCCTAGTTTGAAGCAAGTGCAAAAGTCAAAGGAATGCAATACTTTTAATGGAATAAATCAGATGAGGTCAGGTGTAAAACACAACTAACCCTTTGCCATGCCTGCTGTAGCAAAAACATTTTAGGTCATCCTGGTAGGTCTAAATGAGATCACAATCTTTGTTTTTATTATAGGTAATAGGTGACGGTTGTATATTTTTTAATTAACAGATCGCTGCAGTGTAAGGTTTTTCAGGGTACATCTTGTCTAAAATATTTTGTCTTTAACTGAAGGTAATGCATATGAAGATGGTAATGATCAACAGGCGCTTCAAACTGACAGTTTGGAAGGGAAGATATGTAGGCCTACTCACTGTACTTGAAAATAAACACATCTTCTAGGTAGCTTAACAAAGTAAGTGACAAGAAACAGATAACCTAGAAGTATAATTTAGAAGAGTTAATAGGTAGCTATTAACTTACTTTTATCAATAATCAATTCAAACTTCAAAGTTTAGTGTTGAAAACCAAATGTATTTTTGTTGAAGATACTAACATTGTTGAGATTGAGATTTTTAAAAATGGCTTTTTGGGTTTCAAGGCATATCATTTTACTGTCTTGACACATCAACTAACACTCTTCCTTCTAAAAAACACAGGACAATTTTTGTAAGCAGAGAAACAAATAACATGCAATCGGAGAGTCTTCTTTATCTTTCTAAACCAGGCCCGCGCTGGCAGCATCTCTGGTTCACATTAATTGTAAGTGACTTTAGACATCAGGCCAATGCTATTCCACACATCAACAAAACTGAGAACTGACAGGTAGTCTACCAACAATGACAGTCACCGAGCAGCAACGAGGTTAGCTTTGTCTTTTTTGGAAACCCCAGGGGCACAGAAACCAGTGCTTGGACTACAATGAGACATGTGGATAGACTCCATATGGCCAGGCGTCTATGCCTTCAAACAAGAAGCAACATAACCGTGAAACAAAACCAGAAGACAGTGACAATAAGCATGATAACTTCATTGATTATAGCCAGCTATAAAACGCTGTATGTTTTACCTGCTTTTAATTTATACAGTGATGGCAAACCGCTAAGGAATATGCAGTTAGAAAAAAATGTAATACCATAGCAATATAGAGAATTCCATTACACTGCTTAACTTATAGAGGTGACATGCCTAACCCAGGATATATTCTGTGCCTAAGGTAAAGTTTGATTTGGAAACAGGATACTACCTCCCAAAACCAATGGCACACACATCTAGGTCAAGCCAGCAAGTATAAACAGGATAGATCTGGGTGGCATCTGTAGAAACCTCAAGATATAACTTATTGATAGTAGTAAAGTCCTAATGGTTTTTAGATACCTCTCACCTTGATGAATAAGCTGATTAACAAAGGACCAGTGTCTTTATTTGGCTAGCTGATATGATTTCACATTTAAATCCATATTTTAACATTCTGAAAAAATCACCACCTGTTCTCCATTTAAATGAATGTGAATAAAAGGAACATACGTTACAAAGGGGCCAAATGTTATTGTTTCTTTAGGCCATAATGGCATCAGTGAGGGAAAGCAGCTCTAGTGGCAGAATTCAATTCCATTCAAGTGAGTGTAAACCATGATATTTTAATATGAAGACTAAAATCAGACCAATCTGTAAGAACACATTAAACAAGTATTATTCCTATTCACTCATGCTAAATAAATCACCTGGCATCAACAGTTTCATCAGGTTAATTTGTTGTGAAAATGGTACAAAATAATTATCCGATTTAAATTCGCATATTAATGCAGTCAGACCTAAATGTGTCATTGATTTAAATTGCAATTTTAAAATCTGAAATATTGTAACTAAGGCTTTATTTAAAAGAGTAAGACACGGGGTTCCAAAAACTTTTAAATAACCTACCTGTATTTTTTATTTTCATTGTTAACATCCTGATAACCTTTAAAGTCTGTTTCAAAGTTCTTTCCAAAATGGCAGCTCTATTGCACTGGGGTTTGAGACCTGTCCTCTAAATCACCGCAAGAAAGATAAAATAAAAACATAACAACAAGTGTTCTGGCTTTTCTGTTCCGTACCAGATCATGGATTGTTATTGCTGTGTTACCTGTCTGACAATGTGGGCAATAATCCTTATATTATCAGTGCACTAGTGCTGCCATTTTGAAAAGCTTTGAAACAGACTTTGGTTATATGTGCAAAAAGTTGTCAGGATGTTAACAATGAAAAGAACATTTTTACATTAATACTGTAGACTAGAGGTCTTCACGGGTCTACCCAGACCTGAGGACCCGACCTGCACCGAGCGGGTTTTAGGGTGAAAATTGTCACGCAATACTCGGGTCGGGTCTGATTTTGTTTACTCAGTAATATACAAACTGTTGATTACTATTAAAAAGGCTCACTTTGGTGCTAAATATCATTGTTTATAATTCCTGTTGCATGGATTGGCTTCCCCCAGTAGCACTGAACGTGGCTTGCAGAGCGCAGCAGCATACATATGACCCACATCCCTTTTAGATCATTCTGAGTAAGTCAGAGTAATGGATTTGTTTATGAAGGACATGAAAGAAAAAACGAATTCCATGAACAAAAGCTCACAGAAAAATGTACGTCTGTGGTGTGGGAATCATTTGTTGTTAATGTAGACAAAGAATGAAAATGTAGGTGATGTAGGTTCATGATGGAATAAACACTCTGTAGTTCAGCCAGATTTGCACGTTGAAAGGAAAAGCATTTCACTGTTTTTTCAGGCCGGGTCGGATCCGGGTCTAATAAGAAGAATTTTTCATCTGTTCGGGTCGGGTAAATAATTGTCAGATCATGGTCAGGTCCGGTTGATTAATTTGGACCCATGAAGACCTCTACTGTAAACATCATGTTGAAACTACATTCATAATATGACACGCATCTTAGAGAATCAACTTAAAAATATGCATATTTTGTTTCAAATGTTTCTAGCTAAAAATGTATAATTAAATAATAATAAAAAAAAAACACAATAAAAACTTGATTGTAGCTTCTAGGTTAAAAAAAACAAAAAAAAACAAAACATGACAACAAATTCAACATATGCTAACCCTGTGTCCCAAAAAACAGCCAATTAATTTGTCAATCTGTACTTCTTTCTGTCTCAACAATCCCTTACACCCTTGCCAACAAAAAAAAAAGAGTCCAATAAAAGCCAGGTCCTTGTCCTTCCAGGCAGCGCATGCAGCTGTATAATTAAACTTCTTCCCTTGACAACTTGCATGATTGTTTTCCTAACAGTATATTACTTCGTTAGTACTTTCCAATATACGTTATTTTTAAACTGTCACTTTTACCCGACTCATCCTGATTCGCACTCGTCTGTTTATCATAACAATCATTAATAACTGTCACTCCGCGCCATCAATTTAACGAACGCACTCCCTCATTAGCATGTTCTAGCATTTCTTCCATAGAAAGTCTGATTATTTTCTACAACAGGCCAAGCCAATTACTTTAGCGAAATGGAATCACATTAATCAAAACTTAACAAGGTGGCAAATTTAAAGATATCAGATTGCAAAAGACAGCATAACTAATATGTCACTGTCAGAGGTACTATGTAGGTATGCAGCAGCTGTACTAAATATATCTCCTCACACAGGCCACGTGAATTTTGATGTTTCATACGATCTGACAACTACCAAAGTGATATTAGAAGGCTAGAGGCTGGGTAGAGCTGCTTACTGTGACTTTTCTATACTCTGGCAAGGACAGTGGAAAGAAAAAAAGATGGAAAACGGTGACTGTGTCTGCTCGGGCCAGAAGACGGCAGTTCATCATGTCTCCCTTCGCAAAGCCGTTTTCTTTTACACTTTAAATGATGGTACTCATCAATCACGGCCTGACAGCTGCATCAAACCAGCTGCAAACATGCAAAGCCCAGCAGTCTAAAATATGCTGACACCACTGATAAAAACATAAAAAAAAAAAAAATCTCATTCAGGTCCACAACACACACACAGGAGTAGAAAAACATCTTTACATTATGTATTTTTCACAACCACGCAAGCATTTCAGCAGTACTTTCTATAGAATAATACAGTTGTGTATATACAACCTTTTAATGAATCTCATTGTCCATTCACCAATTGGTAACATTTCACTTTTCATTACAGTATAGTTATCTGCATGCATACAGAAAATAGATATCGTGAGAAGATAACACTAAATTGCACATACTGTACTTCTACTTTTTTGTACTTTGTTCTCTATGACAACATATTCCAGCAAGTCTTTAAATAGATTAAATTATCCAGAGCATTTTCTTTCATTATTACATTTCACAGAGCTTTTTATTTCATTCCGTTCAAGAAATCATGCTATGATTCATTTTTACAACTTAAACAGTTATTAGGTTGAGCTGCCAGCCTGAGTTTGATGAATGTGTATGATAGGGGAGGACAAAAAGAAGAACCAGGGTTTGTAAACCGACAGCATTAGTCACTTTATTAACCAAGCTCCTAACAGGTTTCAGGCTTTGTGTTTGCTAATCAAATTTTACTCCCCATTACATTCTTCACTAAAGTGTTGCTAGAAGCATTAAAAGGTAAAACACAATGTTAATCAGGTTGTGTATCTCCAAATAAATAGTTCATTAAAATGCAGTGCCTTCTTATCCACTAAAATACAATAAAACTAAACACAAGCTTTAAATAAATTAATCTCACATGCCTTTAAAGGTTGGAATGTAGATACAGGGTGCATATATATGCATGTCGACAGATGGTTTAACTCCATATTGAACATTATATGCGTAATTACATTTTGTTATGCACCCCGTTCACTTTTTAAAATGTGTACATTTTAAATCTGTCAAGCTTTTATAACAAAACCCGTTCCTTCTATGAAATGGATAATCAATGTTTTCTCTTCTTACCTCACTGCTGCAGAATATACAGTACATATTATCTAATAGCCCTTAGCACTGTACTTATATTTTCAATCTTCCCTTTTTCTCTAACCCATACCTAAACTAGAATTATTTTTTCCCCCTCTAAATAAGAAGTGCCATGGTTTTACCTTTTAAATTCTTAAATAAAAAAAAAAAATAGGTTAGATGTGCAGAGTATAATTTCTTAGATAAATTTCACTTGAGTCTTGAAACTTTTTCGCTATTATTCGGAGTACTACCAATTGCTCATTTTTAACTGATTATTGAGCAGATAGATGTGAATTCAAAGTTTCCTCATCTTTAGCAGAAGTTATGGAGGGTTATCTTTGGCTGTATCTCTTTCTGCTGGCAGCACTCCCTTGGTGATGAAGGATTAACCACTGCAGCTGTCTCTTCCCCGAATGATGCAGTGCAGTGTTCCTCAACACGACAGCATCACTTAATCTTAATGTCCGCTCTTCCAGCGCAGCCGTACAGGACAAAGCCAATCAACATCAGATGCCACCAGGATGGACCTACTGCTTGGCCCTGGAGTCTTTCACCCTCACAGGCCTATTAATCAACTTCAGCCAGTCCAATCCCAGAGTTCACTTCTCTCAAACCACAGCTGAGCTGGGCTGGGCTGTGATGTATAGGATAGGGTTGGCGTACACAAGAATAGTTATCAGATTACACATTATGCACCGTTTTATATTGCTTCGAAAAAAAAAGGATTGAATGCTTGCACCTTCTTTCTGTACCATACCTATTTATTGTGTTTGAGATGATAATATCTGCTCAAGCAATGTCCTTAAAGAGGAAGAACATTTGAAATAATGACCCTTGTTCATTTTGACAAATTGCAGCCTTTGAGGCATTGCTATGCTAAGATTAAAATTCAATTGGATACAAACGGTGTCTTCAGTTTTTTTTGTATTTTTTGGTCTATCCGTGTTCAGTGCAGTATGTCTAGAAAAAAGTGTTATATACCTAAGCATGTAAACCATCAAAACCACACATTATTATTATTATTTTTTTTTTTTTTACTAAGATCACATGGTAAGAGGGATATATCCCAATAAGCAACTCAAATACTTATTCCAAATATACTAGTGGTCAATTGTCATTATAAATAACACCAAAGCTGTTGTGTGATTTATGACAAAAATGTCTTGTAACAATGTAGTCTTCAGCAAGATAAATCAGTTCTTGCAATCTGCATTACAATTACAATACAGTGGTGTTCTTTCTCAGAAGTGCACCTAAAGTCCTCAAAGGCAAAGTTATTACAGTGTAAATTATAGCTAAGGTTGTCTAAATAACCACAGCCCTGTTAAATTTAGGCAATCTTCCCTTTCGCTTACATTTGCAATTTTACTGCTGAACTACTGTTAGTTCTCAGTTTAGCAGCATTAAAATGTATAAGAAATTCTCCTGTGAGCTATATAAGGAAACAGCTCTTGATTTATTGTAACCAATTTAGAACAAAATACTGAGAAACCTGATTTTAAATCAAATAGCAAAGCCTATAACCAACAAAGCATTCAGAATGAGAAATGCAATATAAAATATGTTTACATTACACATTTATATTTACTGAATTGATTACTGTGTGTCTAGTAAGATTTCAAAAAGGTAATAATAAATTAAGTCCAAAACATATTTTACTTGCATATGCCATATGGTATATTTTTTGATTTATAGAACATGCAAATTAATATAAAAACACTGTTTCACTGGAAGATCTTTCTTAAATACAAATATTTTGTGACAATTACATGTTCTCAACCAAGTGGCTCCTTTCCCAAGCTGTTAACTTTCACCTCAGCGTCCACACAGACATATTTGCAATTTGATTGCATTTGTCTGGGAATACCTACAGAAACCTAAACTTTCTCAATTTCCATTTTTCTTTTAACCACAGGTGTTTGTAATAATTAGAACTATAATTGTTAAATATAAAAGTGCTTGTGCATTAAAAATGTATGTTGGGACAGTACCCCTGAATATTTTGTATTTATTTATTTTTACTAAAGTTATTTCAGGAAGACTGGCTGTTACAGTAGGGATTCACATAATTTTCCCTTATTTGGGTCTGAATCTGGCACGTTTTATGTCCCTGATAGTCCACACATCTGATGCCATTTGTGGCATGTGACCAGTCCAGTTCTTAGTGGAGTCCATATCATAAAATCATAATTGGCATTAACTGGTATCTAATTTGGCAGTAAAAGAGAGAGGCCAAAAGGACAGAGACAGCTGAGAGGAAGAATATTAAGCTGATGCAGCAGACAGTGTTATTCAGGCTGATGTCTAGGTATATAGAAAAAACATGTTGGAAGAGAACTGCATTACAGCTTCCACATATTTTGCCTATAATAACCTTGAGCTCACTCCATTATTATCCCTGCCTTGTAATCCTCCTGCACTTTTATGAAACTTACAACCAATTACAAAAGTGGACAAGAGCACACCACAGTTAAACAAATCAATTTTAGATACCCAATGCATATCCATATAGTCTATGATTACATTTTATATTTAGGCGATACATGTACATTTTTTATTTATTTTTTATTCTTGCCCAGCATTTTGCAAGGTGCTTTCAGTTGTGTTGTCTTATTGTATTTAATTGGGTGTATTAACAATATATTAAACCCATTAAATACCTCTCATCTTGTGAGCACCTTCTACTTACAACCAAGCACTTCTTATTGAAGGACCTATGATACTCGTTATACTAACAAAAACTGATTTTCTTGCATGATTTGAGCTATTTGTGCTAAATGTACTAATTGCTGTTTACTTGTTAATTAAGATGTTTTGCATCAGCTTTCCAATTCACACCTGTCCTCCATTCCCTAATCATCTCCCCGATGTGCACCAGATGCAATCGGGCAGATTAATACAGGTACAAACATTTTAAACATGCACTATTTAAGTTCATATTAAGGAATAACATAGAATTGACACTATATATTTTCTTTTTCCTTTTTTATATAGCTTAAGTAACATTTCCAGTACCCCCAATACTCTAAAATGAAGGCAATCCGTGTGAAGTTCAGGCAATCAGTTCTTTGTAAAATTGTCAAGATTAGCCATATTATTAAAAAATACAAATTTGAATAAAGGTAATCTGCCCATTATTTCAAAATTGCCTTCAGTCTCGTGTTGGAAACTAAAGAACGTAGAACATTATTTACCCTTGTATTTTGTTTAGGTCTAAGAATGACCTTTTATACAAGATTCAGAGAATTTTGCATCATATTGTACTGTTAAGAGTCATATGCACTGCTATTGTAGAAAAGGAAATGGGCACTGATGGGAGTTCAAAGAATCAACAAGACTGGCACACACCATGTTTCAGGATCTCAAAACTCATTTCATATTTAAAAATGAAAACTATCTGCCTCGTCATCTAATATGTGTTTGCTGAAGACAGCACTGGTTCTCAATTACAGTACAAGCCACTACATCAGCCACCCAAGCTCCTCTCCATCACATTATTAACCAAGGTCTATTACTGAAAACCTTCTAATAAAGACATCATCACCAATTCAAAGCAGATAATAAAGGACTGACACATTTATAATCATTATTAATTAACAGTTTTCTGAGATGGAATTAAATCAACATGCTGCTCTGATATAATTTTAACTAGATATGCAAATCAAACATTTAGAGCCCATGAACGGATATAAATGCCATTCAAAATTCACTTCACACTTATTACTGTAATATCAGAGCTTTCGGGCTTTGCTAATAAAAAAAAAAAAAAGGGGGGGGGACTTAATGCTCATTTAATTATAGCCAGACATAAAACTTATGGAATGAAAGTTGAAATAGCTGATTAGTTAACAAGTCACTGGAAGGTAGCAGTAAGGATAGACAATGAGATAATAATGTGAAAATGCAGAGAAATGCAAATGCTGGCAGATCGTACTTAAAAAGAACAGTGACAGTTACAGAATTTTATAAAAAATGTGACATGCTGTAAAGTGCTTTAAAAGACAAAGGATGAAAAAGCTGTTAAATTTATTTTTTTATTTTTTTTTATTTTTTTTATCTGATGTCAATATGGTAATACATGCAAATTACAGAACACTACATTTTACTGCACATAGCTTATTTATAACTTTATATTAAGAATACTTAAGACCTATCACACCGGACACGATGTGACAGGCAAATGTGCAGTGCGACACACCATGCCACGACAAAACAAACCCCGGGACAGGTGTCAATAGGCCTTTACATTAAACAAATTAGAAAAATATGATTTAATGTCTACTGCCTTAAAAAAAAAAGCTAAATCCTTTATGTTCTACACCTCTGAATTACGATAACATTTTGTTTATTAGTATTATTTTTTTTTTAAATGATGACCTCTCTCCAGCAGTATGCAGTATAATCACCTATAATGTACAGTACAGTACACCCTCGCTATAAATAACCTTTTGGGGTCCAAGACTTCTGTTCGCTATATCAAGGGATTCATTATAGCGAAAGGACAAACAAAATGAAGGGCAAAATATTGGAGTAAGTTAATGAGATATTGTGAATACAAGAAGAATTACATGTACCTGTTTGTCTCATGTATGCAGTATTCTGCCTTTGCTTTATCCTGTTTGTTAAAGAATTAAAACGCAGTACTGGAAGCATATATCCCACATTGAAGCTGAACATTTATTCAAAATCAATCTGACACAAATCGTTTAAAAAATGCACCAAATCCTAATCCAACATGTACGAATCCCAGACTGAGCTTTTATTCCAAATCACCCCAACATGAAGAGTTTGACATGAAAAGTTAATCAGAGCCTCAAGATTTTTGTTTTTCTTTAATCAATTTTGCTTAGCCGCATGATTGCTGAACAAGCCAAAAAAGTGGTTTTTAACTACCTATATTCACGAAAGACATGCCCGCGTTACTCCTTTTTTCAAACGATCAATATAGTTTCCAGCTTTGTTGCAACATAAAATTATTTTCGTTTCAGAGGCATAGATACACAGCGTGCGTTTTTTTTTTATTATTTAGGCAAAAGAGTTGACTTCACTGCAGAGGTGGCATCCTGTACACACAGACCGGGATGTTGACAGTGTGTGTTTATATGATCTTTTTTGTTTTTTATTTGGTGTCCAGGGGCCAGGTTCGTTACAGCGGAAGGTTTGTTATAACGAAGGGCGTTATAGCGACGGTGTACTGTATATTCATATTCAAATGATGGAATATTATACAACAGAATAACAAATAAGGTAAACATGTTTGCTACTGTTTTGTGGGTTAAAACACATTTGCACAACTAATTAAAAAATTCTGATAGTCTTGAGTAGATTGTTATTAGTCCTGCTTTAGTTGGAAAGCAGCAATATGATTCTCTTCTGACAAGAAATGCTGGTATAATTAATTACCTCCACCAGGATGTAGTAGTGAAAATTCATCAGAGGCAAGCCATAAAATAATAGGTGCTTAATGGCTTTTTGTTTGCTGGCTAATCTGAAGCACCAAATGATCAACTGAAGCTTGGTTATCAGCTTAAATCCTTTCTTTTTCACTTTATAGCTATGATAACACAGTGGTGCTTCTGCTATTTAAAAAACTAGAGTTTCAGGTGCTTTTCAAGCATGAGGAAATATCAAAAAAGACACAATAAGCTTTATATATAAATCATTTGGGTTTTTTACGTTTAACATACAACCTTTTTAAAATAAATAAATAAATAGAAATCACACCCTCTTTTTGTTTACTTATTTATCCAAAATATACTTTGAACTTTTTTTTTTTTTAGATTTTACTACTTAAAGCTAATAGATTTTATTTTTCCAATGTGGCTATGGTTAACAATACTTTAACACATTTTAATCAAAAAGATAAATACAATTTTTAGACATTTATATACCTGCAAATTTGAAAGTTTGTTTTCCCTTTTGTAAACACGTACCTAGTTTCATTATGACATTAAGAGTATTATCAGTGCTACTGTAAACTGTAAAGACTAATTGATCAGCGTCTTCATAGGTTTGCGAGAAATGGGTTAATGCTACAAAAATGTCACCTAAGTCATTTGGTCTTTATGCACCAATACATTTACTCGGCACATAAACATCACATGCTTTCATTACATTTGTATCTGCTTTATAGAATTACTGTATGATTTAGTAATTGTTGTTACTATGAAGTTACAGTAGCAATTTCGCTCTATACTACCGATCAATTCCTTCTCTCAAGGGCACAGTTGAAAAGTGATATTTGAAAATAGGCCCTGATAAATTGCATAGTTAGATGGTAGCGGAGACAAACAACTTAATCCAGAGCAAATTAGTTTGGCTGCCAGTGATAGTTTTATACAAAGATGTAAATTATCTTGTCAGAATCAGTCGTCTTCCAGGTTGCTGCTCAGCTAACAAGAAACCACTGTGGTTAATAAAGATGAACGCTCAGCTCTCCTCTCTCAATTGCTGGACTGCCGTTTCAGCATTCTAGTAGCCATAAATGCACTACTTACTCAATTACATTTTCAATGGAAAAACTGCTTAACTGCAGATAAATATCTGGTGAACAAGGTATTTATAATGTATTAAAGCACTATAGGGGTATAAAAGTATGCATGGCTTTTTCATGCATATTCCAAAAATCTAGAAATCACTGGAAAACTAAATAATTCAGGAGTACAATAGATTTGAATGAACAACATACAGCATTTTCTTTATTTATTTTTTGTCAAATTAAATGTTTCAAGTTATTCTTACAGAATCTGAATATTTGGTATTTTTTTTTTTTTTTCACTAAACCCTTAAATAAAACTTTGCACTTTGCTGCAATAAAAGGGACTGAGGAAAATGACTTACAGCATAATCTATTCTCACTCGCATCTCGATTCAGCCTCATTACAGCACCTAAATAAAATATTCCTCCTTTGCTGGCATTTTTCTAAACAGTGGTCCACTGAATCAATAATATTCACTTGGTATTTTTTAAAAGCAGTGTATCTTAATTATTACCCAGCATTAGAGCAGGCAATAATTTAACTTACTAAGCATATTATATTTAAAAAATAATCAGTCAAGTAGTATGTTTTTCTCAGAATTTGTAAGTACTGACTGAGGTCTGGAATCATGGTGCTTTAGTATAAATGTCACATTGAGTTTGAGAGTGTGAATGTTACTCCTTGAGCCAGCATCGTGCTATATATCTTTATTAGATTCATTGGTCAGTGTGGTGACCAGTTGTTTATTCTCATTAGCAGAGACGAGGTAAACAATTTGGAACAGACATGCATTCAGAGACTAAAACATATGTCTTGCAAAAAGCAAAAAAAAAAAAAAAAAATTGCTTGTAAGGTTGTAAATAAAGCAAAGCTACGGGATCAATATCAAGGTTAGACACTATCCCCAATTCAGTAGAATTGGAAAAGAAATGCAATATCTTAGTAAAAAAACTAAAGGCATGAAAAGGGATTTGTATCTCTTGCTCTGCCTAATGTCAGCCAAAATGTGTTAAAGAATATTGTTAATTTAGTTAATTTACTGACTGAATAAAAGAAGACATTGTTTCTTTAGTACTTTAGTACTAAAAAAAAAAAAAAAAAAAAAAAAAAGCCAACATAAATGTAGTTTAAAATACCCAACTGCTATATGCACTTTACTTCGGATTTATGAAATGGACATTTGGCATTAAGATTTCTAACCTCGACAGCTGACATAGCTACTGCAGACAGATTTCTTGCAGTGCCTGTGCACTTATAAATTATACAACTTAATATGCATGAATATCTTATTTCAAAGGGATTCACAATCATTTCATCAAACTGATATGATATTACAATTCTCTGATTGTCAATCTATTTTTAAATCTGCTGTGACTGGCAAAGAGTGACTTCATGTGGTCCTTTAAAATAGCATTGCAGTAACTTTGAAAAGTTCCCCCAGCATAATAATTTGAAAATACCTCAGCTATCATATTTTAATCTTGCTCTGAAATTCATCAATCATCAAGAAGGTTTAACATTGTCTGGAAGTCGGGTTGCGCTGACATTATTTTGACATGAGGCTGCCCACCGATGCAGACAGCCAGACACCATGGGGTACTGTCATTTTGATAACTGCAATTAACAAAACCTGACAGCTTTGATACTGACAAAGATATTATAACACCATATATGGAGTCTAAACGTTACCTTACAACCATTGTTTGCATTCAATTATGCATGGCAATTTAATATGTAATGCTAGAGACATGTAAACATTAAATTATACTGAATACTTAATATGTATACGGATTGCACACAAACACACACACACATACAAAACATACAAAAAAAACTATGGTTTTAGGAAAAATACAAAAAAGAACACATATATTCTTGTGAGAGAAATAACTGACAGCTAGGGGGGAGGTGTTAGGCAGTTTCTGGTGTGGAATATGAAAGAAAAAGCTGGCTTTTGATGGCATAGTGCATACAAGGCAGCTCTGAAAAAAGCTAATGGCCATGATTAATGACAACGGGCTAGAGGAGAGCTGGGACACAGCCGCTACATATATCATCCCTTCCCATCAGTCTCTGCACCTCCCTGCCCCTCTCTGTAGCCAGAACTGTAAAAATGGTTTATCTTCTACACTTTTTCTTACACACGGAAATACTTTTTTTTTTTGCCAAAATATGTGACAAAGAGGTGATAAGGTGAACAAGAAAATGACGTGTAAAATAACTATAAGATATTCTAAGGGAGAAAAAAAAAACTTGGGCTGTAATCATTCAAGTTTTCAACAACTTGACTCTTCACATGCTGAAGCCACATTTTCAAGGTCTTATCTGCCATATGGTTCCCTGTTTGGATGATTTATTAGGTGAGGAAAGCGCACTGATAAATTTTACTGCATTTCCCTGCATAGGCAACCTACAGTGTCAATAACAAAGCTCAGGCCGTTTTAATGAAAACTGTAAGCACCAAAGGGCAACCATTTATTTATGAGTTGCTATAATATTACGTGGGCAAAATTTATCTCCCCTTCTCACGCACTCTGCAGAAACCAAATCTGGTCAGAGAAACAGAGATCATATCCATATGTCAGCAACTCACTAACACCCCTCCCTAGTGTAGCGCTGATGCTTTCTGGTTAGGTTAATTGAAGCATTTGAGTATTTACAACTCACACAAAAAACAGCAAGAGTTTATTTATGACCAATTAAAATAACAATTTTGAGTATAGGAACCCATTACAGAATTTAGAACCTTTGATTCTAATTAGTTATTGCATTTGGCTTCTGATTTACATGGACAATTTACTGGGAAGACTGCAAATTAATTTCCTATTAAAACAACAGATGCTGAAATTTTACAGAACAGCCCAAAAGAGATGTAAAATGCTGAAACATTTTAAGCTTCAGTACTTAGCATCTCTGTTAGAAATCAGAAATTCTAATACCAGCAACGTTTTGTATTTGTTCAGCATTCAGTCAGCTGGTAGAGCTGTGTAAAAATCATACTAAAATAAAAGTTATCAATAATTAAACCCATTTGTTAAATACAGCGCTAGCTCTACTGCATGATCTAAGATAAATCACTTTGGCTTATTAGAGCTGTATTGTAGCTTCAGTTTCAGAAAAAGAGCTGCCAAATCAGTATACAACCAAATATATTGCAAGAAAGATAAAACATGTTCTAAATGTATAAAAGTTAGACTTATAGTCATCAATATTTTCTGAAAAAGACATGAGGGACCGTAAAATGATTACACTTTTCATTAAAAGACACTGAACAGGCATAGGTGATTTTAGACACAGTTTTATGCTCAGTTGGCAAAAAAAATAAATCAAGGAGTTTATAGAAACTGACAACTGTTCTGTTTTGCATTTTTATTATCAAGGAGAAGATTAGCATTTGGCAGGTATCATTTCAAATAGCTTTTATGTGGCTTGTCAGAACTCTTTTGCTTGGCAACTTTACAAGAAGTGTACCTTGAAAAGGTTTACATGCAGCCAAACACTAATATTGGGCGAGATTTGCTGTAGATATTTAAACAACCCTATTGGGATAAGACTCCAGGAACTGTACTTTTTTGTTTAAGTGGGAAAAAAAAACACAAAAAAAACCCCTTAAAACATAGCCAAACGTGGCTGCTTTAGAGATCAGTCACCAATGAGTATTATTTATGTTTTGTCTAGTGACTTGGCACCTGACACCTCTGTTATTTTACAAGTAGCATAGAAGTACCATTTCACTTAAGAAAGCTCTCTTCTCATCACACATCATACTGAAAAGCTACCCCTAGCCTAATCCTAACTCCCCTACCTTCAATAACTCCCTTGAGAACTATGGGAACAGTTTTATAGCACAAATTTATTAGAAAAAGGCATGTCTTTCATAGCACCTTAATAAGTCAATTTTATGGGCATCAGAAGTGAACATGTTTCAGCAATTCAAATTGACAGGCACTTTTTATTTGCCCACTAGCTTTCACTCAAAAACAGAATCAGCAGCAAATGCTGTAAAATAAATATTCAAAACGCAACATATTTTTAAAAATGTAAAAAATGTAAAAAAAACCCACCTATTTACACCTCTTATAATACAATAGTACAATTAAAACTGGTTACAAACACATTAATGTTTGTTGGACTTGCTATTAGTATGTTATATTTATCGAATGCCCAATTACATTCCCATATTGTAGCAACTCACAACAGTTCAGGGAAAATTAATGTCAGTAGGCATCCTCTTATCCCATCGCCAAGCCAATCACCTCTTTACACCAAGGAGCTAGACAGCAGGGGTTGGCACTGTAGCGTGGTGAGGTGAAACAGTCCCTGATGATTTTGCCTCCCCAGGCAATTGCAACGCTTCCTGTGAGATCCCCAGCTAATATCGGCAACTTGGCACATGTGAACCCACACCCCTAATCACAGTATGAAAGCAACTTTATGTTTTTACCAAGCAAGTCATCTGGGGATCACACTAGTACTTTGCACTACTGCTGTGGTATACTACTAATCATATATAATAGTTTTTATTCAAATGATGTGTAACCTGTGTTATAGTATTTACATTTTAAACACCTTTATTCTTAGTGTAGGTCACACTGGTCAATCTGGAGTAAAGCTATTTAAAACAAACACATCTGTTTTGACGAAAAAAACAACAACAAAAGACTGAAAGTCTTGCACAGGTTTTACAGACACGCTGTACAGAACAGCATATTTAATCTCAAAATTAAGGAAAAGTTAATCAGCCTCAGTAGAAGATTATCATAGATCAGTCACCGAAGTTTAATTCCAGTAATGAAGCAGCTATTCCATATTTATGTATTTATGAAAATGATTTGACAAGGAGCAAAATTCCTCATCCTGAGTCAAAAACCCTGAAAGTGCCCCAGGGCACCAGACAGCTCATTTATTAGCAGAGCCTTAAAACTACCAGAAGATGAGACACATCTTGTATTGAAGAGATAGATTTCCACTTCTTGGAACTCAAGGTACATGATTCAAGATCTCTTCCTATTATTTTTCAACATAGGATTATATCACGTTTCCACAGTAATCTCATTCATATTTTGATATTATTCAACCTGAATGTAGAACTGGTTTTACTGGAAGTAATACATAGCCCATTAAGTCCAACATGATAATAAATGCCCCAATTAATTTTACTATTTTAAATTCTGGCCACTGTATATGTGGTCTGTTGCTATTCATACTACTTGACCCTTATGCAAGAATTTCTGTTATTAGGAATAGGAATCTAATACCAAAAGCCCCATTCAGCCATGATTAGACTTTACCAAATGTACCAAAGATGTGTAGAGTACGTAATAGGGAACACTTGAGTTGCACACACGTAAAAAAGATACAGTGGATCAATTGTAATGATTTAAACAGCAGCAGATCCTAACACAACAGTTGTATATAGGTTCACCGTTGTTTAGATCATAAAATAGACAGCATCATTTCCAACCTTCTATTTTAAATGTATAGAACGAATACGACATACATCTACTGTAAGATACATCTAATTACCAGACATGCCCTACCACTTGACATCAATTAAACACAGTTAGGGGGATTCATGATGACCTGAACTGGAATTTAGTGACGACACCAGGGTTACCACTCGTGCTTTTCTGCAAACGTCCACAAAATACCTGTGTCAAACATCTCATTTGAAAGATGACACCTCCAACCGAAAAACGGTCAACTCCTACACACTCCAGCCCCCATCACCATTCTAGGATACCTCAAAGAAGAAAGCGCCCAGCTACAGGGCCATCAAGGCCACTTCCTGTAATACAGCTGCTGTACCCAGTTATTTACACATTTACAGAGGTACTGCCTGAGAAACATTAATACAGTTGACTTGCAAACCCCTGTAATACCAGCAGCAAAATATTAAGAATTTCAGGGCCACTTTTTTTGTTGTTTTGTTAACATTCTTAGTTTTCAGTGAAGCACAACCTTTACTTTACAGAGAACCATGCTGAACAATAATGTACACAGGGTTGCTTTTTAAAAGATGAATGTATTTCATGATTAATTTAATTGGTACAAAAATGTAGAAAATGTATATTCAGTTGATGTTGTTTGTTCAAGTTGGCATATATTCTTATTTACTATGAAAATTCACTTTCAATCCTTTCCGAAAATATTCCCATTATAAAAGGGTCAGATTTAATTATGGATACTGAAAAAAATAAAAAATAAAATCGCTACATAAAAACACACAATCCTAAATGTTTCCATGAAAGTTAAAAATAAAAATAAATAATAACTTGTTCCAATTCTTACATATCTTATTTGTGAGAATTATTAAAAATAATGCAGTGTATTGGCAATAACACTGGGATTTGGATCCAATAACTAAATTAAGACTCCACCCAACTAAGCAAACATGTTTCTTTTGGAACAGGATCTCAAACTCTGCACAACATCATTCAAAACAGGCTTTAGGAAACCAAACAAAATGCACATAAGCAAAGGTGTCTTGTCTGAACAATAGAAGTCTGTTCCCTTCAGGTATATGTTGAATTCAGGTCTTGGTGTAACTTTGGAAATGCTAATTCCAGTCTTCAATATCATGTAAAGACTTGATGATATAACAATAATAAAAAAAAACATCTCACAAAAACGTTTTCAGATTTCGAAGTTACGGAGGGCTACAGAGTTCTGAACAAACACTATGAATCTATGTCTTATGTCTCTAAAACTACTTAGACATCAGGTCACACTGAAATTCATTTCATAATGCATGCTGAATTATTCTGAAATGGTTACCTGAAAAGCTATTTGCAACTTATTTTTTTTCTTTTGCGATGAAAACACAATGAGTTGTGTAATCTGTGCAAATACGTTCCCAACAAATTAACAGGGATTTGCAACTCAAAGGACTTAAGGAACCATAAAGTTTGTCATTAGCAAAACAATACTAAGCCTTTAACATCTTTGCTTTGCTAAATTTTAATGATTAATAAGAAAAGGCCATGTTAAGGGCAATTCTGACAAAATGTCACCCTCATAAAAATAAAATGAGCAGAGTTCAGAGAGGTCAGCTATGAGGCAAAACCTGTTCAACATGGTCAACATTTAGTATAGAGGTTTATTGTTTTATGTTTCTTTAAGTTCCCAAACACGTTTCCCAAACTATTGAGGAATTTCTGCATTAACGCGTTTGTACACTATATTGTCACAGTGGACAATAATGGAAGGCTCTCTATAACAAACCAACATTGAAGCATTAGCACTGTATATTTAGCTCTATACTACTGCATGTAATCTGTACCAGGATGTTGTGGCTACCCACCTAGATAGATAACATAGGAAATATATTAAACATATATCTTTGGCTGTATATCCTATGTATAGTAAAAATAAAATTAAAAAAATACTGCAAGTAAAAATGCACTATTGACACTATTACAATGACTGTAAAAACGGCCTTCAAAGCACAAAATACTTGAATAGTATCCACTGCAATGACTTATTCCTTCATTTTAATGCCCTTGAATCATTGTTCTGTGGCACATGTTAAACATACCTGCGAAGGCAAACATTTACGGATTTTAAATGTCACTAATGTTACTATATGGTAAAGTGATTTTTGCAAGACACTCAATTTGCCAAATACTCACTATTGTAGTGCCTTATTGCATTTTATTTCCCTCGATTCAACATAATTTTGATAGCAAGACAATATTAATAGAAGTATATTCACTTCTTTTTCAGACAATTGCTTCAATTTTATATAACAAATGTTTGCTCAAAGAGAGAAAAAGAAAGAATACAACTATTTTGTCTTCGGTGCCAACTATTTTAGTTTATTTTCCATGAGTGCAGGGTATAATTAATATCTCACAGGAGCCAGCATTGTCATTTTTCAAATCATTTCCCTGGAAATGTTCTACACCTCTTAATGGCCCTGCTAATGCTGTAGCTGTCATGTTTTGGACAGCTGCGCTTTTACAAGATAAACTCAGCTGCGCCATGTGCCTCTCTGTAGACTTTTTAGCTCAAAGGCTTAGAGGCCATGGATGCAAGCTGGTAACGGCTACATGGAAATCTTTGATTAATTTTTTACCTCTTGGTACTGACTGTTGCTCAAGTGTCACCTTCCCACTTTCTGTCCCAGGCCAGTTTTTACTCTGCCTGATGGATGACGGATCAACCAAGTGGGCTAAAGATAAAAATAAAAAAAATCATATGACTAATTAAAGCACGGCTACACAATTCAGATATGTAGAGAGCAGGATGTTTGTAAAGTAGCCAGGGTGGCTGTAGTTAAGCAGCACACTATGCAAAAAATAAAGCCCTCATCCTTCAAATTAGAACGTTCTCAAATAGAATTCAACTCACACACTGTGACACATAAACTTTCTGTGGTAGGCTCAACTCAAGCCAATGAGTCTAGAAAGAAAGAAAGAAAGAGTTTATCATATTAAACAATGTTTAGCCTAATCGCTAAGTCCCCTCGCATGACCAAACATATATAAGTATTGGTTACTTTAAGTAAATCAGATACATTTCCTTGTGTGTAGCATTTAAAATACCTGTATATCAAATACCAATTGTTGTTCTTCACCTATCTGTTATAATTTGCATTAAAACTCCTCAATTCAATTCTGTGTTGCAATAAAACAGAATCTACTGTAGATTAGTTTGAGATGAACATTCCACTACCACAACAAATTAAACCAACAGTAAACAGTCTTGAAGAAAGCATGTGTTCTATAGTGTTGGAAAAATCTACATCTTGAGCTTTTCAGATCTGTGCAGACTTCCAGGGAAGAGTTAGGAAAGTTTTATCAGGTAAACACGTTTTTAACAATCAAAAAGACATTTCATGCTGAATGATAGTTTATTGTAAATGTGTACAGTGCTACCACACCTTTATTGAAAAATATTGCCCAACAGGAATCAAACAAGTTTTACAATTTTCTTATTTAGAAAGAACAGCTTGTTCTCTCACTGTAATGCTGGGTTGCTTTATTTGCCATTGACAGTACGATTGGGGCATTTTTGAAGTGTGATCTTTAACTTACTGACATTTTACACTAAAAACAAGACATCTTTACTGAATGGTGATTCTGTTAGTATGGACTCAATAATTCCAACCACACCTCTTATTATTGAAAGGGAATAATGATTGTTTTCTTCACTTATCCTTTGTAAGGAACTATCTCTGGATTCATTATTTTTTGTCAACGCTGTATTCTGATTTAGCATATGCTCCTCTTAAGTCCTTGGAGAGTAATACATAAACTTTACATCATGCTGTGTCTACAGAATGCAGGAGACAGTTGTGCTCATCAGTGCAACAGCATGCTTTCCTGTTAAAAACACCCAGGCCGGAAAAAGTGACACGAACAGGATGCTGCTAAACATGCACGTTTCAGAAATACACACTGTATTCTCTTCTGCATGATTTGCTGCCATTTAAGACAATAAACAGCAACTTTAGATTGCGAACAACATGTCATTTCTGGTTTGCTGTTGCTCAACATCAAGAAAAATCAATGCCAGCTCTACGGGGGCAGAAAATCCAGAGAATTGAGCTCGGTTTCAGGTCTGTTTGAACTCATTTTCTTCCTCTGCAGTTGCCCCCTCATGCACCCCCTCAGGCATCCCCTCACAGCAGGCATGACAGCTTGACACATTGACAGCTTGCCATGAATGACAACTGATTTGTACAAATTTCAAGCCTTATAAATCTACCTGTCACAACAACAGCATAAAGGAGCCCGGACCCAGCAGGTAATTTGGAAAAAGCTTCCCCTGACAGCACTCTCTGAAAGCCTATGGCTTGCCTCCTGCCAAAAAATTTAAACCATCATCCTTCGTTCAACTTTGAATAAAAACCCAAGGCCTATTTTCATGCCAACAGGCTACCAATTGTCTTATTTAAAGATTAAAAGGAGTAAATTGAAAAACATCCACACAATTTTGTTTAAAAGTAGCACCACCTGCTACTCTGTAGGATTACCACACCATTTTTCTCCACAGTGCTCTGGCTGAGTAAATGAGTAGGCTTTCTTATGGTATTTAAACAATATCCCAGATTGCAGTGGTGCTCTGCCCCACTTTTGTTTGTTTTTTTAGGTTAGTCATCATCAACCCTTTTTCTTTTTAGCCATTAAAAAAAAACATCTAACAAAGCAACAAAACCATAAACTATGTAGACATTCAATGTAGGGCCTGTAGTTGTCTTAAAAATGATTTCAAAACAATTTGGATTAAAAAATAATTTTAGATGACAGCACATCAAGACTACTGGATACTTACTAGATTCTACTGTTAATTAATAGTAATGCCTCTGACTTTGTACCACCTAACTGTCACAGCAATTGATTACCTGTCCGTTAATACCTACTGTGTTGTGTACTATTGCTTACATAAAACATACCACTCGAGGGTTATTCAACATCAAACAAAAACATGCTAACAGATTTCATTTGAAACACTCATCAAGAAGCTGAACAGCCTATATTTAGAACAAACACACACTTTTGCAATAAATGTTTTGATCCATTACAGGTTTTACAATTAGCTTAATTCACTACCATACACTACCACCGTGGGTCTGATTAAGTTCGTAGTAAAATCTGAAATGCATCAAAACTTCTATATAAATATATTCTTATTCTCATTCCTGATTTCTGTTTCATTGGCATGTAATGCTAGTGTAGTTAGTAAATAAAGGCAAAAATAAACAATAACAATAATAACAATAATAATAATAATAATAATAATAATAATAATAATAATAATAAGATAGTGATATTCGCTGTAGATCTTAAGGAATGTGCAGTTTTAAATGTCTCTGCCTGCAAGCAGAAATTGTACATTTGAAAAGATATTAACTTGACTCTTCCCTACAAAACAAAAGGTATTTTCATTCATCTTAGGTTAGAAGCAAACAAGGCTAGACATCAAGTCATGTGTTCAATTCAAAACTCCTGTTGCATTACGTTGCCAATAATGCTTTTAAAAAAAAAAAAAATACTTTTTTCTACTGAATAATAATAATCATTAATTAATAATGTACTTAGAAGCCGAACCCCTGCCATTCCTCTCCATATTAATGAACAGCTTATAAATATTCAGCGACTCAGCTGGCCCTAAATAGTGGATGTAGACCATTATGTTATATCTCCTACCATAAATATACACTTTACCTTGGCATGGTCTCAATTTACTTGTTCATTAACACAATTACCAAGAGATAGTCACAGGGATCCATGTAGACATGTCAAAATTAAACAAATAGAATGCACTACCATGAAACCTGAATTAACTAGTTAACAAAGGTACTTCAAAACAAAAGTAAAAAAGGAAAAGCTTCCTTAACCAAACTTATATTTAACCCAACCTGTTCAGTAAAGGATTTGCACAATATCAGAATAGGTTTATCTAGGTTAAAAGCAAAGTTGTTAATGGAGAGGGGGTCATAGCAACAGCGGTTAATGGCATTATCTGATTGTACAAACAATGTATGTTCACGCGACTTCAATTATTACATGCAGTTTAGCCACACAAAGCCTGGTGCAGTACACTAAAATGAGGCTTCTGACAGTTTGTCACACATTGCATCTCACAAACTAAATAGGGTAGGTCACGGAAGCCATTGTATCACAGGTGAACTATATGACATAAGGAAAACATTTAGCTCATGAATGTCAGGATCACAAAATACTTGACTGTTTTCAACTTTCTTATGATAGGAGTAAAAGTGATGATCCTTAAATTTTTTTTTTTTTTTTTTTTTTTACTTAGAGTTAAGGGCAAACTTGGCTTCAAAACCAGCAAGTAAATCTGTAAAACTGAATTTGATCATGACAGTCCATCCTCAAAGAATTATGAACACCTGCCCTGTAACAACTGTCCTATGGATGCAATTTTTATAGATGCCTGTCTAAGATCTTGACCTACTGAAAGTCATTGACTGGGGCAAATGAAACACTCTGCATAAGTATTGCAGCTTTATATATTATTTTTCAGTCTAGTTGAATGCAAAAGGAGTTTAAAGTGGTGAAACAAGAAGCCTTTTAAAGTCTAAAGCTATTATAAACAGTCCGTGTTGTGTGATACACTGCTGTTACAGATTATGTTCCCTGTCAGCGACATACAATGAGGTTAAAACTTCTATAACCACGAATACAAACGAGCCCAGCTTTATTACATAGTGGTTAAGGCGTTCACTTGCAGTGTTTGTGGACACTCGTTTATACCCAGTCTCCACCCTGTTACATTGGTGCTGTGACCCGGATCTCATGGACTGGATGCAGCCAATCAGCGAGGTTAAAGGGGGGGGGGGGGGGGGGGTGTAATGGGCAGTGTTGTGTGATGCAGCGGCATTATGGATCATGTCCATTTGGCGAGATGAGATGTGGTTAAAAGCTCATCAAAATCACAATTGCAGACAAGCCTGGTTCTTTTACATAATGGTTAAGACCCTCGCTTGCGGGGTCGCCAGTTCGCTCCCTGCTTCTGCCCCGATACATTATGTTTCCATCTACATCATGTAACCAGGCTGTTGTTCTTTTCATCTGCAGTCTACAATCTGAACCAAATGTTGCAAGAGGTCAAATATCTCTTGCTTAGTATGTTTATCCATTTTTTTTCACCTACTTCTTCTATTTCCTTAATAGTAGAATTAATTCTAAAACATGTTGGTAGAATCCTTTGTATTGTCTGCCCTTTAGGCAACTTCCTTGTAATTGAGTCTTTGTTCAAAATCAAGTTCATATGACTCTGCTGCTGATGGAAAGTTACAAGATCCATTTCAAAACTCTTAACTCAATCCCAGTGGCAAATGAAAACAAGGCAAGAGCAACATCAATAATACTACCTGAAAGAACAAAAAAAAGCAATGACAGATTTGGGTGGAATGAATTATGTCCTACCTTATTCTTGCTGAATACATTGCTGAATTTATACAACTTCATTATAGTGTATTATAATGTATTTACTCGACTTTAAAATATTATAAGACTTAACATATCCCACAGTTCTCCAAAGCTCTCTCCTCATAGTGATCATCCATGCTCCACTCTTACCCTTCATAAGGTAACATGGGGTCCATTAATTTAATATCAGTTATTATGTGGATCTATTGACTTGATTTTTATTTCCTTTTAGGTAGAGGTCAGGCAACGATCCAGTTACATTATGCAAAGGGTAAATCTAGTCCAGGTAACCTGGTCAAATTTCCCAAATTGTTTTAGGTTTGGGGTCCATATGGACCCCAGGCGTAATCGGCGATGCCGACCTTCTCGTCTGAATATCTCAGGTTCAAGGCTTGTTTGCAAGTACAGATTAGAGCTTTCCAATGATGTGTCTTATGTCCTGAACAGGCGTTCCTAAGCGAAACTACAACAAACCGAAACTAAGGCTTGAGTCATGTGACATCAGTCAGCTTCTAAGTTTTGTTTTTTGCCTATTACTCGGTTGCTTCAACAGATAGCATTCTGGTTTCAACGTCATTTAAAAGCGCCGGCTTTGTGCTTTCCAATGATACCAGGCTTGCTTGCATGTCTACTTTCTACCACCCCCTCATTCAGCGCTCCAATGTTGTAAATCGCAGCAAATCGGTAGGTGTGTTCTACTACCTGTAACTTGAAAATGGAAAGAGCTAGGAACACAAATGAAAGAGGAGGCTTGGGGCTTTCCAATGATATCTCACGTGCCTGTGACATGTTCCTAGAATAAACTAGTGCATCCAGAATACAGTGGTGCCTTCACTTGCTAGGAGACAGCTGTGCACATTGGGCGTCTTATCCATTTTACACAGCATAAACAACACATTATACCAAACGATGGTTAGAAGTAAAAGAAAAGAAAAATAAAGTGTTCATATACACATTTCCATTCATTCAATTACTCCAATTGTTAGTTAAATGTTGTTTTATTGCTGGTTACCAGGAAAGTCAGTTCATTGACGTGTCCTTATAAGGGTTAAACCGCATCTCCTAGCAGCTTTGGCCTGGGTGTTTGATTAGGTTTTAGCCCACTGCTGATATATTATCTTTGGACAGGCTTCTGGCAGTGCCAAAAAGAACATGCTAAGCAAAGGATTAACCAATACACTCCCACTAATGCAGTCAAACTGTCACAGAGATCAAAGGCATTCACAAGAGACTGAAAGCAATTTAGGCAGGTGTCCCTACATAAATTAATGCCTAGACAAATACTTAAACACTTATCTACTAAAAGGACAACATCATTTTCTTTCCATATTCATTATTCCAAATAATATGTTTCATGTGTATAATACACTTACGGCCCTGTAAATCCTTCTATCTTTCATCCTTACAACCACGTGCTTTTGGAAAAAATGTTGTGAACTCTTTTGATTCCTCTGCTTCATGCTTTACAATGAACTTTTTGAATGGAATGATCTTATTACTGCTTTTACAGGAGATTAAATAGAATGTCACTTTGTTTAAAGATGCCATACCCCTTTTTAGGGTTTGATTTAGCCTTGTATGATCTATGACATTATGTAGCCCACTAATATACCCAACAAGAAAAAACATTAGGTTATAAGCAATATTAAAAACACTTTATTAATAAACAATGTATTAAGAGCGTAGTTTTTTTTTTAAATATTATTATTATTATTATTATTATTATTATTATTATTATTATTTCAAAGCAGTGTGGATGTATATTTGAATCCGTTTGTTTTTTTAATAAAGAAAAAATTAAGTTATTTAAATGTTTATATAAAAATAGAAGGTTGAAAATGATCATAAGTTGTGAATATATTTCTAGTAAATAGTATCTGTAAAACAAAAACAAAGATGAAGCCATAATGTATAAATGAACACAAACACAACCAAATGTGGCTCAACTTAAAAAAAAAAAAAAAAAAAAAACACAATATATTTAATGACCTATAAAATTTAAAACCTAAATATTAAAACACATATTTTTGGTCCTAATACCACCAAACAGTGGCCACATGATACTTTTGAACTCTACACACACAGCTTAAGGTCACATGCATACAATATCAATATGCTCTAATTCCACTGCAGTTTAACACAAATTGGATCATTTTACACTGATGTAATCCCTACTGAAATAGTTTAAGTTTATGGAAAAATGTATTTGGAAACATTTCCATCACAGCAGCAAAAGAAAACATAAATAATGTAATTTATGTTCTGGGTTCATGACAGCCAAGCACAAGGGAAGCAGTTATTATTAACATGTCTTAAAAGACTTATTTTCTTCTGCAAGACTGCATCAGCTGTTTGTCAAGTGCACTAAGTTTAATATAACGATGAACTGGACAGATGTGTGTTTACAAATCTATAAAATAGATGCATGATTATTAAACTTAGTGAATGGTTCTCATTAAGGCATTCCCAGCTGGTCAGATATACAGCAGGTCAGATGTAGTTCATCTGAAGGTCTTGTGATCGGGGACTAGGCTCTAGATGGAGATGAATGATGACTTCAGGGTAAATGCCAAAACTATAAATTGAATTGGGTCTGACCTACAGCTCCTATAAAGTTTATTTACATTTTCACATATAATTCGCCTTTAAACCTCTATGTTTAGGCATTTCAAGGCAATATATAACAGTGATCTATGGCAGGCCTTTTTAGAATGACATAGTTGTGAACACTTCAGGTCCGTTTGACCGGACTGTCTTTTATATTATCCATTGTACTGGGCATAAAATGGATCTTTCATCAATTGTGTATTCATGTTGCAGAGTTCTATTTATACATATTTGAATTGCCTCTGATGAACCCCTGCTGTAAGCTATTTGGTTTCTTTAAAAACGACACAGTAGAGTGCTTCCAATATCCAAACTGCAACCCTGTCCTCCTCTCTCTTTATCATTTGTGTTTTTAACACTACACTGCTATAGTCAAGTGCCACTTATCTTGGATTTAATGTATGAACTGCATTACAGAAATTCTGTACTCTAGACAACAGACTTCCTATTTTCACTTGAAATTGCATGTATAGATTCAGTTTCCATCTATTACTTTGTTTGGGCATTGTATCTACACACCACGTAACTCGGTACCAACAGAAATTAAATCCAATTATTTGAATTTAATTCTATTTACAATTAGTATTGAGAGGAACGGTAGTTCCTAGCACCAAGTTATCGCGAGAACTGCCAGAGACTATCTATACAGCAAGGACAGTTTTCAGGGTATTGGTGCAGCAAAAGTAAATAAGCCAAAAGCAGCATTTCACTTTTAATTTGTAGTTCCCAACACTCTTAAGTGAGTACTACTTCCTGAACATGAAAACGTTACAATATACTAAATGAACAGATTATTACGATAGTTTGCAAAATCAGATGAAAGATTTCAATACAATCAGGATAATGCATAATCACTGTTTATAAACTTTACTCGTTGTCTCGTTACTTCTTAAAAACTGTAACTTTACTGCTATGCTACTTGTAAATGTTGTAAAATGGAAGGGCAACTTTGTGGCGTGAAAGCTGGGCGTCTTCATTGCAAGCATGGAAGCATGTCTTGGGTTCGATTCCCACACAGGGTCTATAACTTGCAAATAGGCACAACTGTAAAAGCGGTGGGAGTCAAGGTTGTCCTAATTGGTTCTACTAACTTAGCATGTGTTTTTCAGGCACAATAAAAGTGGATCGAACTTGCATCAAAAACACAAGTCAAGTTAGTAGAAACAATTGGGGCAACCTTAACCCCCACTGCTTTTACAGTTGTGCCTATTTGCTTGGTGCTGGCCTAGGTTACCCCAATTTTTTCTTCTAACTTATCTTGTGTTTTTGATACAAGTTAGAAGAAACAACTAGGGCAACCTTGGCCCTCATTGTTTTTACAGTTGTGACTATTTGCTTTGTGTTGGGCAAGGTTGCCCCAATGGTTTCTTGAAACTTGGCTTGTGTTTTTGATATGTCCACTTTAAATGGCTGGACACTTTTGATAACTTGCCATTTTTTTACATTTCCAATGTGTTTTTGTTTCAGATATTATGGACTCCAGCCATCGCTGGTAGTTTTAACAATGAAGGCTTGTTAGATTAAAAGTATCCTTGTTACCATTTGGTAGGTGTTATGAGCTACAAAATCAGGAGAATTAACCACTAAATGTTGAAGAAAGAAATCTGTGAATAATGGCCATCATAGTGTCTGATTTATATACATCTCAAAACTAACACCCTGTAGTTTCACTTTCCAATGATCTTTGCACAGATCCTTTGATGTTGATGCCTGGAGTGAAACTTTGTTTGGACAGCCATAGGGAGGAGCTGCCAAGCTTTTAATTATGCCAGAGAACACAGACCACCGCAGAGTAACACACAGAGATCCTTATATCAGAGGTAGCTAAAATTCTATCACCTAAGCAAGTGAAAAGGCACAGCATTATTATACATCATCAAGAATATCCTTGCTGAAATATTGAAGGCTTTATAGTACAGAAGTATAGCAGTGAGAAGCACTGCAGTTCGCTAGAGAGACACATAATTGCAAAAACTGCAAAAGCTTTAAAAAGCAATTGAGAAAAGGAACAACATGTCAGTGAAGTCTGAACAGTGACAGTGAAGGAGCTGCTCAGTATAAATCTAATGATAAATACTTTAAGCAAACAGTGACTATCAATTCAATAAGCTACGTAAACTAATAGCCATGTCCAATACAATATCCCCTTTTAATGTGATACTTTGTTTAGTAATGGCTCAAGTGTCTGGCCCTAGAAGGGTGTTCTAAAGTAAAACAGAGTTATTTCAACAGTGTCCTGTCATTAAAAAAAAAAAAAAAAAAAAAAAAAAAAACATTCAGCTCATTTTCTGTAGTGGGAGGGATGTATGGCCTCGTGTGAGAAAGAGAACATGCCTAAGTTATTACTGCAGGAAGGCAATCTGTCAAAGCTGGGCTGTTTTGGCATGGTGAATACCACTGGTGAGATCAGAGAGTCAGATTCTGCTTGCAATTACTGCTAAAGGACCTTGGATGCAGGCAGCCTGCTATCAATTATTTCCCTGGCCTCAGACACTTGGAACTGTCAAATTCTTACTGTCTTCTGTTTTGTAACAGTAAGGAAAGGGCTCTATGTGGTTGACTCTTAGACTTTTGTATAGTTTAAGTCATTAGCCATGCAAGTAAAATCACACAGACAACGTATTGTTGTACCTGCATTACTCATGTGAAAAGGGATTAATAACAGGGAAAGCCTGAGAAATAAATCTACATGTTTCTGTTTACCCTCCAAAATGTGTGATGCATGGTGAAAAACTAGCATAATGACTAAGACATATAGGTCTATATGCATAAAAGATGGCAGTAATTTTACTGTCATTAAAAAAAAAAAAAAAACTGGTCAGTATTTAACAAGTGATTTATAAAACTACTGCCTGGTCATTTTAATGGCCAGTAATGGTTTTAGATGTGATTAACTGATTGTATCTAACCAGTTGTCAGAGGTATGCAAATTAGCTATGTCACCTACTTAAGACATCAATGGCATGGCTGTTTACACCGTCAAGTTATGACTAGGGGACATGTCTGGAGACAGGTTGTCCGAATTATCAAGACGACAAGTTAAATATTCATAGTGTTCGGTTTATTTTAAATGTATTAATCAAAGGTCTGAAATAACATGAATGTAGTCTCCGTACACATTATATTATAAATCTGCACATTAGGCATACAGCTATGGCCAAAGGTTTTGCATCGCCCTATAGAATTAATATATTTTGAACAGTCGAATGAAATCTGTTGAATAATGTTATATTAACATATTGAATTACATACTCCTTTGTCGTTTTCCATATACAGTCAGCACTCGAATATACTACACTCAGATACACATCACTTGCGTTTTACCGTCCTTGTATTATGAATAAAATCAACCCCCATTATATATATATATATACCGGTGTGTAACAAATGAATGCACTTGCCCATCACACACAATTTCTGATAGTTATCTGATACAAAGCCCATCTCGTCAACGTTAAAATGTATTTAATTGTCCATCACAGCCCACATTTTTTTTGTTTGCTTGTTTTTTGACTGTTAGGACAGTGTGTCAGTGCCACACTGCAGGGCTGTAGATAATGCAGCAACAAATAAACAAACCAGAAGAGCGATTCCAGCTACAGAAATTTGAAACAGTTAATCATTAAACAGTTTTAGATACTCTGTGATGTATTATTCATTTTTTTTAAATCTGTGGTCTTGCTTTGTGCATTTTCATTTACAAGTACACTGTAAAATTAGAGGCATATTGAACAGCACATTCAATTTTGAATACAGTTTCAATTAAGGATAATATGTTGCGTTTTTCTGAATCTTTTGATAAATTGCATTGGCTTTTACGTTTTACGCAATTCTGTGCACAGGTAACATTTTGATTGAATTTTGCTATTGGGTCGTAATCTGGAATTTTACACACTGCTACAAATGAATACATACTGGATTTAATGTACTGACAGCCCACATGTCTACAGTCGTATCTTTTGGTAAGTGACATTTTCCGAATCATATTGTTCTGAATTAAAATATAGTACTGTAACCAAGTACACTACATCTAAATGAGTATTTATTTTGAAACACAGTCCTTTCAGCTACGTATTTTGACATTGTATCTTGAAATCCTGTACTACTATTATGGCTTCCTGTAGACTTTTGTGATATCATTTTGCTATTTCTTTGGTTACATAAAAAGATCAACATTATGATCATATCTGTTTTTTTTAAATTTTTTATTATGTCTCAATCCTAAACTCTAGGTGATGCAAAACTTTTGTCCGTAGCTGTACAGCACAGTAGTAAAATCAAATGAATAACCTAGCGCACTTTACAGGCTACTGGTAACACAAAGCAAATCATGCTGCTGCATTACACATACTGTACAATGAAAAAAAAACATGATGTTAAACTGAAACTAAAGGATTTTAGCACATTTTGTTTTACAGTAGCCTACTTGGTACATAACAGATCACGGTGATGCATTAACACATTATGATACTATACAGTACTTTGCATATACTGCACACACTTTACAGAAATAGATAATTTTGTAATGTACAGACTAACTTTGTAGCATCCAGGTGGCTACAAGTAACATAGCCTACCTACTACTTCTGTTTTATTTTGGCAAACTGTTTTTTCTGCAAAATGCAATTAAATACTTCAAATTCAGAATATTGTAGTCCACATCTTGCATTTCAAACTGCTGGAGTCCATCAGTGTTTCTGAAAGCATCTTTCCCTTTGCCAACTGATGGATCTCAGCTTGTTTAAAAACTCTGCAGAGTATGTTTACATGCCCTCTTTTAATCATGTTCATGTATCTGTTGTTGGGTTTATTTTCATCCAATCAGTAAGAGTGTTTTTTTTTTTTTTTTTTTGTTGTTTTTTTTTCCACCAATTGGTCTCTTTGGATAATGCAATTCCTAGCGTCACACTAAACTGGTTATGATGGGGGGGGCACTGAAGGATTATCAGAACGTGCCGCACAACTGTGTCTTTGTAGCAAGGGACTGAAAGTGCTGGACGCGAGTGAGAGGTTAAGAAACCCTACATTCACTCACCCAGTAACTCGCAGTATTAAAAGGATACGTACTTGTCAACACAAATCAGCTGTTCTGAAATACAAGGTTCTGTGGCTGACAAAATATGGCAGGAGATAGCTGACCGGGTTAATGCGCTTGGTACTGTAAAAAGGGAGATCATAGACTGTCATATGCTGGCAGGATGAACGTCAGATTGTAAATAAAACATGTTCCAAGATATCTCCTTCCTTGATGTACACACAAGCACACCGAAGTCCGTTTACAAATTACAAAACACAATACTTAAATTACTTAATTATTGGATAATTAAACAAACTTTATTTATTATTATTATTGGCTTAAATACATGTTCCTAAACACATAGATTATGCTAGGAAATTATACCATTTAGACACATCTCATTCTCCACCTGGTCTGAGTCACGTGCTGTGATGCCGGTAAGGGTCAATTAACGGCACAATACAGATTTATGAATCGAACAAATAATATGCTAATGAAAAAACTGGTCTGTAATGTCATGTTATTCTACCATCGCGATGAGTGATGTTTTTTGACAGTAAATCGCCTGATGAAATACCGTCATGTTAAACACTATTACTGACACAATAAAGGAGATGGTACATTTTATGCATATGGACCATCATCTGTTGTTGTTAAAACTGACAGCATAACTTTCGTTATGCACAGTAGGAATAATTGTAACTGAAGTGTTCAAATTGTGTCTTGGTAATGTTTTCAGTGTGTATTTAAATAATAAAGACAATTCATTATTTAGACCTGACCAAGTTTATCCAAACCATAGACAAACCTCTGGATCATCTTAGGGCTGCTATATTGGCAACAAACAGCAGTATTTAATCCTCCCTCTGCCAAGCCCTATATCTTTATAGCTCAAAGAACATGCTATAGTACAGATTCCTAGAATGGGGTGCTGGCAACCGCATCCTTCCTATGTCTTGTAGTGATGATTAAAGAGTCTGGAGACAAAGCACTGCTACATTATCTCAGGAAACAGACTTTCTACTGTTTAAAGAGTTAAAGTTTATATCTGCATCAGCTAATAAGTAAATGGGTACAAAACATGACAGAATTAAGGTAATTCCATTTTTCATACAGCAAACACAATCCTACTTTGATCATGTGTCTGTATAACATGGCAAGACATTTCTTTCCTTTTTATTTATGGATCTTAAGCATTTTGTTCTTAACAGAAAATTAAAGTTTCATCCCTAAGCCTTAGGTTTCTTTATCTCTTCAGCCTTCAATAGGTTTAGTCATGCAAGGTGAAGGTGCTTAGAACTTTGCAAAGACTTTGTTTAAAGCACAGGAAAATGTATGTGAGAACCCTTTGTGAGAGGTTTACTGCTTAAATCCACTGCCCTGTACATTTGTGACCCTTTTTCAGAAATTCTAAAGTTTCTTTTGACATCAAACTCAGGATTATCTTTGATTTCCTCCTAGGTGAAAGGAGTTTAAATTCCACAGCTGTTGAAACTGACAGACAAAAGAGGGGAAATGTTTAGTCACCAAATGTATTAAGACTAGGCTACCTCTTGTCAGAAACATTTTTCTTCCACATGCTAATTAACACCCCCACCCATAGGCTTGGGGCTTGTCTCCTCTTCTAAGTGTCAGAAACCAGAATTGACAGTTGAAGGCAAAAACGATACAATCATGGTACTTGCACACAAAAAGTCAAAAAACAAAAAAAGCCTTTTTTATAGTTCTAATTAACTCTAATGCAAAATATCTCAACCATGGTGAAGCCCAAATGTTGCTGGGATAATAATTTCTAAAGAGTGGAAAATTACATTTTCAATAACCGTACTATAACTACAACCCGTATTTCTAAAAAACAATGTCAATTTTGGATGAAATTACTAAACCATAGATAGAAATAACTTGGTGGACATCAGAGGTGGTCATTTTCAACCAACAAACCTGTTGTGTACATGCACACATTCCTCAAAATAAAAATAAAAAATTGAGACTTAACAGCTTGTTGTAGTCGCTACAAAATAAAGATCCAAAAAGTTGCACACAAGACCTCAAAGCATCCACTGACTAAACTGTTACACTCATACAAGTGATTGTGTATATACCAGTACCAACTTTCAACTGGAGAGCACAATTTGGTAATTTTGGTGTATACCATCTGAATTAATAAAAACTGTGTTTGTGTTCGATGATTCATGTACAAACCTCGACATGTAAATCTGGCTTAACCAAAATCATCTGTATTTTTGTGAAACTACATATACTATTAATGAAAAATGCAATCATGAACCAACAGTGAAATCAAGCAAAAGCTGGACCAGAGGGTCCCAGGTGAAAGTATTGCTTGGGGTAAACCTATCTATACAGGTCAACAAAATCCAGGGCTATACATAGACCTAGTGACCTCCCCGTTGTGTATCATATAAGAGAAGATTAATATCATATGTTTTAAAAAACTCTATATTTGACCTTTTTGCTATATTTGACAATTTGCTTACCTGGTAAATCCATCTTTTCTTTGTTATTCATTGTTAACTGGAGCAAGAATATTGCAAATAGCAAACAATTTAGATTGATACCTAGCTTTGGTGGAACAAAATTGGTTTGGCTGTTAGGTAACATTAAAGTAAAATATCTCCAAGATAGCATACAGTACAAGATAAAGGGTATAGAGATATTCCAAACAATAACAATCATTTTGGTAAAGTCAGTTAACTCAATTCATTATTCCAGATAAAACTGCAATTCTAAAAAAGCCAATGACCAAAATGTTATATTCTTAATGCATTATTATTTATCTACCACAAAACAAACAACTTTTTAGCTGTCTTTTCATATTTGTGTTATATGGAAATATAAGACACTGTAAAATCAACTGTAGAATTGTCATGTTTCTCTCAATAAATTTTGATTAGAATAAATGTATCATAACGTTATAGTCTATAATTATGGATTACTAACCAATGCTTTAAATTATTATTTATTTATTTAATTTTAATTCCTTAGCAAAAGTATTTTTTTAGGAAATGGAATAACTCAAGTCACAAACCAAGCAGGATTCTTTTTTTTTATTATTATTATTTTGCACATTATACTATGCTGTGACATGCTCTGCGGAAGACCATGGTAAGCCAAAAGAAGTTGAAAAATTAAAACAAACTTGGAAGTCTTTACTTTTGTCTGACATACCTATTTTGATAAAAACACAGCTGTTTTACATTTGGAAGGCTGTTTTCTCAGTTTTTTTGTTTTAAATTTAATGACAGTAAATGTAACATTTTCCAACATATCTACATCGTCTGTAATTAAAGTTGTCATGTACGTTTAATAAAAGGCCCTGGCACCAAGTTTAAAAAAAACTTTCAAAGTGTCTGAAAAAATGAAAAGCGCAGCTCACATGCAGCCAATCACAGGATCCGACACCCGCAGGTCACCTGTTACCATCAATCAACAAGCAAACAGCTTTCCCAACACTGCTTCCATTCCTTAACAAGTGACCGCCAGCAGCTTCAGAACGAACACAAGATTCTCAAATGTGCTTTTAAAAAAACTGAAGATAAAATAAAAAGATAAAATAAAAATTAAGTTTTTTTTTTTTTTTCCTTGAAAACTGAACAAAATCATGAATAGGTTTGCTCAATATCACTCTTTTGAAATCTAAAACGTCCACTGGTACCCCCTCACCCCCCCTGCACAGAGCGAAATCAGATTTACAACAACTGTCAAAGCCAGGGATGACAGCTAAATGAATCTTCTCTTCATGAGTTTACATCCCAGGCATCTGAGATGCTGATCTGGCCCTAACAAGCAGCACAAGGTCTCTACAAGCTGTCTTTTAAAGTTGATGTTTTCATGGCTGGAGATTAATTACCCTGTCATGAGAATCTATTTATTCAGCAGTTAACAGGGTGGGGTTCTGTATTCAGGACAGGATGATTTCATGGGTTAAGGTCTACTTGAAGCATATGTTTAAATCTGGTACTGTTAGTACTGCAACAGCAAGAATATAAGGATTTTATGAAAAAGAAGGACTACAACTGCTTTACTTTGCGGCTCAAGATACCACAACTTACTGCGCATATATTTTTAATAGTGCACTTTTATCTGCCTGATACCAATAAATTAATAAAAATTATTAAATTATTATATTCTGTATGTGAATCAAACAACATATCAATAATAAAATGATTTTTTTGTAGCTTCTTGTTACATTTCAGAGAACTAGTGTATCACTGTTTATTGTTAAGGTGGAACATAGGCTGCATACTCAGTATGAGGCCCCAACAAATTAGATCTAGTTGAAACATTAATGTTAATATTAATTTACATTTAATTAGAATAAAAATGTTAGGTTACAGATGTAACCCTGGTTCCCTAAAAGAGAAGACGACCACCAACAGATACCTTTGGTAGGTATTTCTGAGCATTTTATGTCAAAGCAGCCGATAGACCCTTCTGCGGAGTGACGCCCTGGGTCCCGCCTCTCGAGGGATCAAATAGTCACTGCGCCAAATGCTCTCTCTTTTTGCCGCAAAGCGGCCTTGCTGGTTGGTGGTCGTCTCCTCTTTCAGGGAACCAGGGTTACATCTCTAACCTAACGTTCCCTTTCAATTCGAAGACGACCACCAACAGATACTTTTGGGAAAGTGTACCAAAGCCGTCACGAGGGAGTGTGAGAGGATAGCTACTGAGGGATACCTCAACCACGCTAACCGATAAGGCCAGCGATGGGAGTGTTCAACCTCAAGGATCCTTGTGGCCAATGAAGGCACTGAGGGATCTACAACATTAACGCGGTAGAACCTGGTAAAGGTAGGCAACACAGTCCAGCTAGCCACAGTACAAATCTCGGACAGTGAGGCTCCTCTAAAGAGGGCCCAAGATGTGGCCACCCCTCTAGTAGAGTACGCAGCTACCAGCCCAGGTAGGGATAAGCTGGCATTATCATACGCAGTCGAGACTGTGTCTGCAATCCAGTAAGACAGTCGCTGCTTGGAGAGGGCCTGTCTCAGGGTCCACATACCGTGACAGATGACGAGCTGGTCAGAATGACGCAAAGCTCTTGTCTTTTCAACGTAACATCTCAATGCCTGCACTGGGCGGAGGGAATTTTAATGCCTATCGTCCTCTGTAACAAAGGAAGGTAGATGGAAGGGCTCCAACTGCACAGATTGGTTCATGTGGAAAGCTGATATCATCTTGGGGAGCAACACAGGGTTTGTCCGCACTAACTCGCTAACTCGCTTTGCAGAGATGGCTGAGGAAGGCTGTCTTCATTGACAGATGCTTCAACTCTACAGAGTATTTGGGCTCAAACAGGGCCTTTGTGAGAGCCTCCAGCAACTCTTGCAGAAACTGCAAGATGGTAGGCATAGGGCAAGATATTGGGTCATGACTGAGGGTCAGACACCAGTTTGGAAGTACCGCCACTTATAGGCATATACGACCGGTGGAGGCTGCCTGGCATTCTGCAAAGTGCAACAACATCAGAAAGCTCTAGAGTTGTCCAGCGCCTATGGTCTCAATCAAGTTACAGTTCAACAGGAGGAAAAAAACACTCAAAAAATGTCAAAAAAATAAAGTATGTGAGAAAACAGTTTACAGTTTACCACAATAAAAATACATATAAATGTCCTCTGTAAATACTACTACTACTACTACCACTACCACTACTACTACTACTAATAATAATAATAATAATAATAATATTAATAATAATATACAAAGCCCCCAAAAGTCAAAGCACATCAAACAAAAATAGCCATTTGTCTAACCAATGCAGATGTCTCAGCAGTCGCCTATAATGCTGAAAAATAAGCACAAGAGTGACAAAATTGCAAACTCGCATGGACATAGGTCTACCAGCTCCTGCAAAGGCAAGTAAAGGAAACTACCATATTAAAAAGCACATGAAATGGGCACTGCAGCTCTGAATAATTTAGTCATCTTTTAAACTACAGATGAAACAGAATGTATGACATCCCCATTGAGGTAGCTTCTGGTGTAATTCATCTTAAAATGGATTGCTCTGTCATCTCAACTAACACATACTGAAAGCACCCATCAATACATTTTGTGAAAAACTGCTTGCTGTGTAAAATGTTCCATCAATCTCTATTTACATAAAACAAAGTAACTTTCAGTGTTTTTCAGAAACAACTCTTGAGAATCTTGACTCTTATCACAGGACTACTAAAGGAGAGCTGGACAGTTTATTGTAGGTTGGTCGTTTGTTTCTACTGTGAGCTTTAACTTAGCAAAATGTAAGTTCACAACAATCTTTATTATATTTCAGATATTTTAGACCACCATAACCCAAGACCATCAGGCTGTAATGAAAAGTGAAAAATAAGTTCTTAATGGACCAGGTTGGAGTTTTACATATGGGGTCATGATGGACCATGTGACATTATTAATGAGCTTATTAGATTGAAGATTCCAGAACTAAAACAAGTGGCTCTTTCATTCCTACTAGTTCAGAACATTCCATTAGTCCCTGTACGATTCATCTTGACAAGATACAAAGGAAAAGTAGTACAACCTGACTTTCTACATGTATGCAACACATCAGTTTAATTTGCTCAACCAAATTACAGCTGGAAATGTCTGCAGATTTATTTTCATGTACAGAACAAGTATTCATTATACAATTGAATCTCTCCCTCTTTGATGTCAAATGTCTGGTTTTGTTTAACCTTGTTTTGGTATAATTAAGCAGAATTTGTCTTACTAATGACTTTCCCAGAAGAATGTACTTTGACCTGCCATAAAATGTGTGCCCTGATAGTCTAGAATGTATGAATAAAAACAGTTTGCAAGGTTGCTGACTGAGGTAACCTTGCGCAGATATGTCCATAGTAAAGTCCATCCCACTGAGCCACAATTGGATTGAAATCTGAAAAGTTAAGATTATGTGGCCATCATACCTGTATACCATATATCTTTCATAATCTGAGCTACAACAGAATGGGATGGGGGATGAGAAGCACCAAAATGGCAATTGAGATTGGTCAATGTCTGATTTGAAGAAAACGATGTGGACCCAATCCATCAAACTCAGACCTATGGGATAAAACTGGCCGGCATCGACAAGCAAGACATCCCTAATTTATCTTTCTTTTTTTAATTTTCAGCCAATATAAACATATATCCTACTATTTCCATGGGGGGGGGGGGGTGGGGGGGGGGTAAAGATAGTCTTTTAATCCTGGTAGCCAAGGCAGGGATGTTATCTTAGTGTTTATTACAGCCCAGTCCAAAAACCTAAAAAGACCTTTACTGTAATAATTAAAACATTATAGCTAAACAAAACTTTGCTTAGTGATAGACTCATTATTCTTCTCAGCCAACATCTGTCAAACTTTGTTTGGACAAGTGCAAAAAAGTCAGGAGAAATAAATGGCACAGTTACATTTCTGCAAACCCTCAAATCTACACAGGTATACTTTAAATAAGCCATATTTGAGATAAAACATACAGTTCTATATTTTGGCAGAGCAGTAAAGCTCTTGGTCACATAAGGCAAAAGTGAGGCGCGTTTTTGTACGATTTTAGGCTTGTGGTAGGCCTACTCAAAAACTGTACTTTTTTTTTGTCTAAATAATTGTTTTTTAAACATATATGTACTGGTAGCATGAATCATTAAAACTGTACATATTTTTTGTCAGAAATCTTTGACAAATGTCTAATCAAACAATTTGTGTATAACATACATAAATTGCCCTAAAATGTATAAAATACGGAGAGCATTCTAGATGTAAAACCACAGTAAATGCCTCGGCTGTGTGACTCCCTACTCTGGATATAAGCCACTACACAAACTCTTTGGTAGAAGTAACACTTTTGGACAGTTTCAGTTATTATTATGAAGCAGCTATTTATGTTAAGTGGGAAACGGGATGAGAAACTCATCTACCCACAGACCTAGACAGACATTAGAAAGGCCTGGCTTTTGCAGGTCTCTTTACCAGATCCCACTTTTGGCAGAGGAGTATTCGTAAAAGCATAAACACATAGCATCCTTTTTTTTTATAACCAGTTTTCCCTTATAAAGACGGGGCTCTGTTTTATAAAGTAAATCACTTCACATTGAGAAGTGTATCAAGAATCTCATGAAAAAAGAAATCACAGAATCTGAACTAAAACTACAGCATGAACAAGCCTTTCATAAACTGTGTGTAAAGTACATCCAATAAACACACACACACACACACACACACCCCACTGTAGGAATTCAATTTGGAAACAATCATCTATAGCACAGAGGAGGACAGGAAAGTCATATTGCTATAATGCTCAGATTATCAATCATCTTGACGTTTTATTGGCTTTATCACTCTACATACCATTAAAATGATGTCTGGGCCAGAATGTCAGAAGGCAAACATTAAACAGGCCAGGATTAAAAAGCAGACCCCAAACAGCACTCTGGTGAAGTTTCCCTTTCCCTCTGAAATTAGTTAGGGCTGACTAAGTAACTGGCTGTACACTTTAAAGAAATATACAGCGCAAAAGGCACAGAGTCAACACAGAGCTGACAAGCTGAAAGGTAATGTCATGTTATGGCAACTCGAAAGCTCCGGAGGTTGATTTATCACGTACTGCATGTAAAAGAATGATAGCTAATGGAGGGTGGAAAAAAAACATAATTTGCCTCTTCTCAGGACCTAGGCTTCCATCAAAAGCTCTCAATGAATGCATTGAAGTTAGGCTGGAATACTAATAACTTAGCTCTATACGAGCAAATATATTAATATTACCACTTGTACTATTAAAATAATTTCACTGATTCTGGCTCTGAGGGAAGTAAACATCCATAATTCAATAATTCCTGACAGTTAAAAGGTTGCAAATGGAGGTTTAAAATGCTACTGCACTTGCCAAGCTGGCAGGATAAAACCGAATATTTCTTCTTCAGGTCATCTTAGGCATGCAAACTGAACATGGGAGTTTGCTACTAATTCATTAAAAAAAAAAAATCTGTACTGCCTACAGTCAAGATTTACAGTTTGAACCGTTTAATATAAACCTTTTTATTATTATTATTATTATTATTATTATTATTATTATTATTATTATTATTATTGACATGTTGATGATACATGCGGTTGAATGCGGTTCATTACTTTGCTAATCCAGACCCGGAGGTTACAAACTAGAAATGGGAGTTTTTGTGAACAAAAACAAAGCATCCAAGGGGACATAATGTAAGGGGAGTGTTATTATGGATCAAATGGTTTGTAAACATGAAGTAAAATGGATCAAAGTAGAAGATCTGTATCATTGATATGACTAGATGTTGAAACAATGCACTGAAATGGTTAATTTCCACACCACCTACAAAGGAACTTCATTGAGAGAATCATAGAATACAGCAATATACCAACTAAAAAGTTTCTTAAAGCAATGTGACAATGAAAGGGTTATTTTTTACAGACCAGCATCATTAATGGAGCATACTGTAAGAAAATCTGAATACATTGATGTACCAAACATATACTGAACGTTCACTTTCTCTAAAAAGCAGAAACTCTATGGTTTCCATATTAGCTCAGAGGTTTATGTAATTAATGGTCACCATAACATTTGTAATACAGGATTCATATAGTACTGCAAATATGAAGTCACTAAATCAAGTGGTTTCTGAGGTATCAGGCTGTCACAGTGCAAAAACATTTCTCCTACAAAAAAAAAATTTAAATGAAAAATAAAATCAGACCTTCAAAAGAACAGGAAATAAACTAAACTATCCATGGACCAAATGCTGGAAAACTAACTCCAAATGGGAAAAATTGTAATCCTTGATGATTTCCACATTTCAAAAGATTCAATCAGACACTTTACCGTTCCTAACCGCACCCACCCCAGCTGAACTGTTTCAAACTTTGTCAACTGCACTGCCCTTTCAAATAGTATTAACATGTGCTACAAGTAGCAGTATTACGATGTGCTACGTAGTAGCATTCCTATATAATATATTATATAGGCTCTATCATATATATATAATCTATATATTATAATTATTATATATACAGTCTGGAAAAAAATTAAGAGACCACTGCAAAATTATCAGTTTCTCTGGTTTTACTATTTATAGGTATGTGTTTGGGTAAAATGAACATTTTTGTTTTATTCTGTAAACTACTGACAACATTTCTCCCAAATTCCAAATAAAAATATTGTCATTTAGAGCATTTATTTGCAGAAAATGACAACTGGTCAAAATAACAAAAAAGATGCAGTGTTGTCAGACCTCGAATAATGCAAAGAAAATAAGTTCATATTCATTTTTAAACAACACAATACTAATGTTTTAACTTAGGAAGAGTTCAGAAATCAATATTTGGTGGAATAACCCTGATTTTCAAGCACAGCTTTCATGCGTCTTGCCATGCTCTCCACCAGTCTTTCATATTGATGTTGGCACTCCTGGCGCAAAAATTCAAGAAGCTCGGCTTTGTTTGATGGCTAGTGACCATCCATCTTCCTCTTGATCACATTCCAGAGGTTTTCAATGGGGTTCAGGTCCGGAGATTGGGCAGGCCATGACAGGGTCTTGATCTGGTGGTCCTCCATCCACACCTTGATTGACCTAGCTGTGTGGCATGGAGCATTGTCCTGCTAGAAAATACAATCCTCATAGTTCGGGAACATTGTCAGAGCAGAAGGAAGCAAGTTTTCTTCCATTATTCGAGGTCTGACAACACTGCATCTTTTTTGTTATTTTAACCAGTTGTCATTTTCTGCAAATAAATGCTCTAAATGACAATATTTTTATTTGGAATTTGGGAAAAATGTTGTCAGTAGTTTACAGAATAAAACAAAAATGTTCATTTTACCCAAACACATACCTATAAATAGTAAAACCAGAGAAACTGATAATTTTGCAGTGGTCTCTTAATTTTTTCCAGAGCTGTGTATATATATATATATATATATATATATATATATTATATATATACGATATATATATATGGTCATATACATATATAGCTATACACAGGAAGGTATATTTTATATTACTGTAGCTCTCCAAGGAAAAATAATATAAGGTATAACTGTGTTGAGATATTGACTACCAGTTTCAAAAGGAAAATTAAGATATAATGCATTGCACAATAATTTGTGACCTTCCCACCTGTGCAATGAAAGCCTACCCTCTGCACTGTATCAGCCTTTTCTTCCCCTTTCCTCTCCCACTCCCTAACTGCTTCTGATCTTTTCTAAATTAGGTGCCAATTATGGGGGGTGGTTTTGATGATGCGACAGCATCATTTATGTTAACATACTGAATTACATACCGCTTTGAAGTTTTCCATATAAATAAAAAACTGCCAAAAATTGAAAAATGTGACATTTTGAAATCTAACATGAGATACTGTACTACTATAATGGCTTCCGGTAGACTTTTGCAATATCATTTTGTGGTTTATTTGATTACATGATGTTAAATAAAATACCTAAATTGTGTCTCAATCCTAGAATTCTAGGTAATGCAAAACATTTGGCCATAGCTTTAGATGCCTTAATTCTACAAAAAACAAGTACTTCCTCAAAAAACATTTATACAAGTTAGTTTTAAGTGATTGGTTTTTATTAAAAATCACTAAATGTGAAAAAATATGATGCCATTAAAATAAATAAAAATTAACATACTACACCAATCAGTTTTCTCAATCAGTCTATCAGCACGACCTCCCCTGTAATAAAGACAACCAAAGAATTCAAATGTCCAAACAATCTGTTTTTGAATTATTACCTCAGGCTATTTGAAAGCGTGCCTGTTGACTTTTAAATGTGTCCCTTGATCTTACGCTGAATTTACATTACACCTGCCATGCCTCTGGTGAAGTCGTAAAGCTGCTTCCATGGTTAAGGTTTAAACATGCATTCTTGGAATAATTAAAGGTTTGATCTGCATCAGTGGTCACATTACATTTTTTAACAAGTCCTTGCACAACTGTCCAGTCTAAGTGTAGAAATGCTTGACTGAAATTGGTGATTAATGATTAATCACATATAGGGCCTTGACCAGTATAATCAAATGACAAACACACTTCTTAAACTAGGCACACGTCCACAGTGGAGAACTTCAGGCACATAAGATGATGGACTGTACATTACAATAAAGTGAACAAAAGATGACACAGAAGATCACATGTATGAAGATTCTTTTAAACCATCTCTTTGTTAGTAACTGTTGCAGGAAGCATTTTGAAACACAATTACAACATGACATTCAAAATGAAACTGTATAACTCTAATAATGAACAATGTTGCCTTTTTTATCACAGCGGAAAGCCTCAAGACATCCGTCATATTCTTTCAATGAGCTCTGTTCACTAAACATTAAGCCTCACAGCTTTTAAACATATTAAAATAAATTATGATGATATCATTCTCAAAGGAATTTTAAGAAAATACCATTTCTCTTCAAATAAAGCACACAAGCACACTATATGCTTTAAAAATGAAATCTATATCCAAATAAACTGAAGCAACTTCATTGTGTTTAACTATTTTGGATAAACAGAAAACATAAACAGAATTATTATATTACAAGTTTAGTAATTTAAGCATTAATGTCCGATGCATGTCAGATCAGATCAATGTCAGAAGTGTGTAGTGACCGATGTGGAGGATATTAATGCTACTATAATCTCTCTCTCTCTCTCTCTCTCTCTCTCACTCTCTCATGCACACACATATATGCACACATTTTGGACTTGTTTAAGGTCGCTTCATGATTTCAGAGGGCATCGATCGATAATTAACTATGAAATTCATTAATATGAACAATAATCAGTGTGTTTTCTTGCTTTTAAACAAATACAGGCCTAAAAATTAAAAACAAGATTTTCTTTGTTGTTTGCTAATTAAGGAATCCTTTTGGCAAAACTGTGGGGGACTGGAAACTCACATTTCAATGTATCCCTTATTAAACTTTTACAAGAAGGAACAGTTGGCATTAATGATAAATCTCAGGCTCTCTAGTTACAGGGATCCATTAGAACACCCACCGACACTTAATAAAAGGAGCCTCTGCTTTATTAACTGCAATAGAAATTGCTAGTTTAATAACTGCATATTTATTTTACTTTCAAGAAGTTTTGATAAAAAATGTAGTATGCCTCTGTATTTAAAAATAATTACACACTCCTGTAGTTTTTTTTTTTTTTTTTTGCCAGTATTAATTACAAAATGTATAAAAAGGCTGAGATGCAGAAATTAACATTCTGAGCTATATATATATATATACATATATGACAATGTTTTAAGCCGGATACGTTTCTGTAAATACTTGAAAATGAAAACGCATGTTACAATATACAAAACAAAACATAAGGAGTATCAAAGCAATGTTCAAGAAAATTGAAAATTGTCTCTAAATCTTGGATTCCTCAAAATAGCCACCATTTGCCTTAATAACAGCCTCACAAACACGAGGCATTCAGTTAACAGGTTTCAGCAGGAAATCACCCGACCTGTCTTCCCAGCTCTTCTGCAGCAATTCCCAGAGATGTAGGGCACTTGTGGGTAGCTTTGCTTTGACTGAGCTGTCCAGTTCCTCCCATACAAGTTCTATGGGATTGACGTCCAGTTTCTGTGTTTTTTGGCCCAGGCAAGCCTCTTCCTCTTAATCTGCACTCTTAACAATGGTTTATTTGCAGCAATTCTTCCAGTTAGGACAGTTTCACACAATCTCCTCTGAACAGTTGATGTTGAAACATCTGTACATCTAGTAGCATTTAGCTGAGCTTGTACTTCAAGGGCAGATCATCACCGGTTTCGCAGACTTGTGACTCGAATGAACTTGTTCTCTGATTCTGAGGTCACCCTTGGCCTGCCTGACCTCCTTCGGTCCTCATGAGTGCCAATTTCTTCAAATCGTTTGATGGTCTTGGCCACAGCAGTTAGACACTTGCAAAGTTCTTGCGATTTGTCTTAAAGATTGACCTTTATTTCTTAAAGTAATTACAGACTTTTTTATTTGCTTAAATGATCGTATTTTGCCATTTTCTGCTCCCTTACATTCAGGAATGACAAACTTGTGCCTATGCTACCTATATTTATAGTAATCATGGACCCTCACCTGTTAACAATAATTGGTGACAAAAGGTTAATTAGGTAACATGCTAGTTAACTCAGAGAACATCTAAAAAAGACACTTCACACTTAGGCCAGTGTTCTAACACTGTGTTATACACATTTCAGACTTTTAACTGACTTGGGCTTCAGACTGAAATCCCCTTGCTTTGGTTGACCATTTCATTGAAATTGACAAGATTTACATTTTCATTTAAAAATTTAATTTTTGAATGCAATTCACTTATGATTATCAGCTTATATAAGTACACATATCATATAATGAAATATTATGTGTTTATAAACAAGTTTATACAGTTAAAAGCATAGATAATCATGAAAAACCTGGTTTCAAGCAGGTGTAATCAAACTTTTGACGGGTACTGGTATATATATATATATACACACACACACACACACACACACACACACACACACAATTTTGCATTGAGCTAATCAATTCTCTTTCTACCTTAGTTGTGTCAAATTCATGATCATGGACTTGTATCAGTTCTCATGAGAAGTCTGTGGTCATTTCATTGCTTCAATGTATCCTTGCCCAGCCCACCCCCAAGCACCCTCCCTTGGTTTTACCACTTCAAAACATACTTCATGAAAAAATCACGAGATATGTGACATGCATCCCCCACCCTGATGGCATGCCAACACCAAAGGCCAGAATTGATTTTCTGTAAAAACAGGACTGGATTAGCCTCCTATAGGGATTACCTTCCCTAGCAAAGCCTGAGGGCTTGCTATAAAGCTAATAATTAATTTAAGTAGACTGAGACATAAAAAAATATAGGAACCAAAAATGTGGTTTATATGTATATTACTCTAAACTACTTTTTAGCTGTTTTATGAAATTATGTCAGTGCGATTTCCCTGGAACTAAATATGCTGTATCACCATTCCAGAACCATTGCCAGTAATACTGCAAGCCCTTTTCACAAATGCATGTAGTGGTGCATTAAAACGTGTCTTCCTTTATTGTTTATATTTGTTGCATGTGCTATTTTATTAAAACATCCTCTAAAAGAAAATACATTTTTGTATGTGTTGGTCTCCCTGCAAACACAAACAATATCTAGATGTAATAGTGACCAATATGCCAAAAAGCATTTTGCCAGATACTAGCCCTCATCTTGTGCATAAAGGTTACATGGAACAATATAACATCCTCCATAACATATACCTACAAAAACAGTCTCAGCCTAATTCCTTGTATACAAAAATCCATGCTACAAATTACCCACTGAAATTGGCAGCTTACTCTGGAGCTAGCTGACAGCAGTAACACAGCGTACATCAAAGAATGAAAGGAGCTCTATAAATCTGGCGCGGAGGTGCACTGGAAGGACAGCAAAGCAGCAATTTTACTTTGTTACTGCCAACAAGTCTTTCAGTAATGTCACCTTGCAACTACAGAGCATGTCCAAATGTAGCCCACATTTTAGATTTATATGACAAACACACTCACAAACATTATAAAGATATGACAAAACACACTCACAATAACATTATATATTATATATATATATATATATATATATATATATATAGAGAGAGAGAGAGAGAGAGAGAGAGAGAGAGAGAGAGAGAGAGAGAGAGAGAGAGAGAGAGAGAGAGAGAGAGAGAGATCTTTTTTGTAGGAGATCAATAGGAACATATAAAAAACATACAAAAATAATTGGGACAGAAAACAAAGCTGTCCATTTTCTGGTATATTTTTATTTATAAATAAAGTATTATTCGGAAGACGATTCTTAACATAATCTAATAATAATAATAATAATAATAATAATAATAATAATATAATTATTATTATTATTATTATTATTATTATTATTATTATTATTATTATTATTATTAATATATCATTGTCCATCAGTTCCCCAGTAGGTAACCCCTCAGGGCTTGTAACCACAAGGTCACCGGTTCAAACCCCACCTCTGACACTAACTGACTCACTGTGTGACCCTGTGCAAATCACAACCTCATGTTGTGCTACACAATCAACAATGTTCCTTGTGCTCCAATCACTGAATCAATGTCTTATTGTAAATGACTCTGCATATAATGTACAGTTATGGTTTTCACAGCCTACCTCTGTAAAGCGCTTTGTGATGGTGGTCCACTATGAAAGGAGCTATATAAAAATAAAGATATAATAATAATACATAGCCAATGAAAAAAGAACTATTCTTTGATCAGAGTACTGCAAAAGAATTTAAGCCTTTTTACAAAACAGATCATTTAAAAAAAAATGTATTGATGTTGACTCGTGGTTCTGTATGATCAAGTGAACTGTGAATAATCTCAGCAAATGACAATGTTATACTATTTTATACAAATGCAACACTCTAACATAATTCATGGGAGTCACTCATGAACAAGTAAATCAAACACAATTTATTTTATATTTGTTTCCTCGTAAAGAAACAGCTATTAAGTGCTTCATCAGTCAACCACCAACACTAGCACGGACTATGCCACAGAAACTCTAAACTCGATTTCTTTATTCTGAGTCTCTCACCATTATGCTCATAAGGAATTTTGCAATGGTGAAAGGTAAAAGGATTTGTCATCAAAGGCTTTAATTTTATTGACACATAAACACCTGTCAGTGCATAAATCACCAGCTTCACAGGGCAGGTTCTTCTTAGTCTGTGAAGAAAATGCACATGAGGATTTTCAGATGCTTTCTTCTAGTGTTTTGAAGTATCTCTCAGTTCATATAAAGACCAAAGACCTCTGAAACTAACAGAATGAATGCTGCATATCTTTTGACAGTCCTAGTTCACAGTTTCTCCATAACTAAGCTTTTAGCACAAGTTATATGGCTCTGCAAAGCCAGAGTAATAATAAAAATGCTTAAACCGCATTAATACTTTTTGTTAAGAATTACATCAATGTTAAACCAATCAATCACATGAATCCTCAACTGTGAAAGGTGGTTTAAGATTACTGATTTGAATATGCCCTCCTCCACCAATTTTGATGAAGGCAACAGCCAAAACACTGGTCTATTTGACTTAGTTTCCTATGACTTATGAATATATAACAACAAAGGAGCAAGGGGCGAGGGAGTGAATATCTGAGGCTGCAAACTTAATAAATGTACATGTACTATTTCTAATTAACCTCACTAATATTCACACAGAAATATCAACATTTGGTGTGTGGTAAGACAGCCATACAGTTGATCTAACCAACCAATTTCTAATATAAATTTTAAATTGCATCACAGTGACTGATATTAATTGAATAAATCACTTCCAACTCATTAAAAATAACTGGTTTCTTTAAACTGACCACCAAATATATGATATTTTTTAATATGCAAACTGTATTTTTAAACACTTTGGGGTAGATGTACTAAAGTGTTGCGTCTGTCGCAATCATTGCAAGCCACATGCAAACCAGTTGGACGTGTAGTGTGAAACGTTCTAAACAAATGCAACGCTGTTTCAATGAATGCTTTGCAGCCGCAGTTCTTATTTGCACTTTAGCCTGAAATGAATATGGAATTCTGGGCATTCCTGCAGAAAATCGCAAAAACAAGGTGGAGATTCAGTGCAAATGAGGGATCAAAAATATTGTAAAGAGATGTACTAAAGCTGCGGGCAATTGCGACACTTTCAGTTGCATAAATTTGTTAAGAACTTTTGAAAGCAGGTTTTAAACAGTCGAAATTGGTTTTGACATTTCCCAGTCTGCTTTTTCTTGTGTGTTGCCAGTTGTGCTCAATGTATTTTTGAGACGAACACCCAAGTATCTAATTTTCACTAGTCAGGGTGTATTTACAAGCCTTGAAAACAAATTTCTATAACATTTCTGGTTTTCCCAGCATATTGGGAGAAATAGACTGCACACATGTGCCACTAACACACACACTATATATATTAACAACACAACTATGATATATATCTATATCTATATATATATATATATATATATATATATATATATATATATATATATATATATAAATATTTATTTTTTCAGTGCCTTGAGAATCCAAACTAAATGTAACCTATAATAAAAAAAAGTTTAAAGATTCAAGACAAAGTATGTGTTTAATAGTCTGGTGCAAGATAAATGCTATAAAAGATGGTCTTGTTACACACCAACGTGTTACAAATATGCAGCCAGAAAGGTCATGTAAAAGTCAACAGTGGTAATAGACCTATGGTGTTCCTTTTAAAACTTGCAGCCTGACCTGCTTCAAGACCACAATGAAATCAAAATCCCCTTTAATTTAAACACATTTTATTAAAAATTACAAGATTGTCTTCAATTTAAAATAATCCTTTTTCATATTATAAATTTGTCCTTGGCTATTTTAGCCTTTTCTTATATGTTTAAACAAGCCAAAATGCCACATATCATTATTGTTAGTATTTCTTTCTGCTCTGCTGCATGATTGTTATGACTGTTCATCTGTGACATCAAAATCTGTCGACAGTTATTTTTTTTATTTTAGATTAAGTATATAACTATAATGTAAACTTGGATTCTTTGTAGATGGTTTAAATCAGGGGTTCTCAAACTTTTTTTTGCTGGGCCCCCCTTTGGAAATGTTTCAGGCTGTGACGACCCCCCCACACACCAGTGCAATAGCTTATGAAATTACTATATAGTAACGTTAGAATAAGTGGGGGGAACATTGCAATCGTTATGCCTGCCTACGTAGCCCGGGGGGGGGGGGGGGGGGGGGGGGGGTGACACGGTTTTCAGGAATAAATAAAAATATGTATTTTTAGCTAATATAAAATGTACTTTTATTTTGACCAAACATTCATCTCAACTGTAAAAAAAATAAATAATTAACCATATTACAAAATGAAACCATGGCATAAAATTAGACCCACAGAGGAGAAAGTGTTTGAAATTAACAGTAAGTCTGTCATTTGTATCACTTGTGTGTTTCCGCTTCAATATGGTCATTCTACATGAATTAAGATTCAATTTTGCCAACAAAAATGGAGCGAAGCATCTAAAAATTGCATATTGTATCGGTACCTTCTACATATAGACTCCTCTGATTAGTAAATAACGCCTGTTTCTTTAAGTTTCACTTTCAAGGTCAGGGGTATGAGGCATTTAGAAACAGGTGTTACTGTCTGAAAAATGTGTGTCTTACCTTTCACAGACTGGACAGGAAGCAGTTCTGCGAGCTGAAAGTACTTGCAAACAAACAGAGTTCGTCAATGATTGTGGGAATAATCATAACACTGTACAAGGACTGTGGCAAATTGAGAAACGGCATGAAATAAAAACAAACCCTGAACATTTTTTAAAGTTTTTCTGATCGGCACACACTACAAACAAGCATCTGGTTTCATATTACAACCTTTACTATTAGGGATTATGTGTACATGAGCTGTAATGTAATGCTAAGGATCTTAAGTAGGGCTTCTGTTTTTAGGTTTTTATTACTGTAATTTCATTTTTCGATGCTTACTTTTAGCTATTTTCTAGTATTAAGTAAATCATTTTACTTACATACTGTATGAAATTATTGTTTTCGGTTACTTTCCAAAATGCTTGTGTGTTTTTTTTTTTTCTGCCACAACAGTAGTAACTTGACAGTACTTGCACATGTAAGTTGTTCCTTCTTTCCTTTGCTGTCTTCCACAACAAAATCCTTATGGTCACGGGTACATTCTTCTTGGGTTTTTGTGTGTCTAGGCATTTTTTTACATTTCGCCACGATTTGCAATTGTTTTAAATTCTCACTAAATGTAATATAGCTTTAAATCCGGCAAACAAGTAATTGTAATCTTGTTTTAAATCTCGCTAGCAGAGTCTCCAATAAAACAAAAATGTAGAATTTGCCACTCAGTAGTTGGGGTGGGTTTAAAGCATTCAAAACGAATCAATGATAGGTATGAGTCAGGAAGGAGGCACACTGTCCAACTGCACGGAAAGATAGTTTGTTTTTTTGTAGTAGGTTTTATTTATTTATTTTATAATGCCAAAGGTGTGACGTCAATGTGAATTAAGTAATCATTTCCAGTGTATTCTGTGATGCAGCTTTTACAAGAAAAGTAATTTTGTTTGCTGAAGAAAATAGAAGCCATGCAGCAGAACATGAATTTGGGGCATCTAAGATGTGTGTCACAAGATGGAGATGCAAATCGAATCTGGCTAGCTTTGCTTGCGAACGTGACAGGAAGTCACACTGGCCAAATTAAAGAAAGGAAGGCAATAAAATTAACTGAAATAATAAAGTTAAATGTAATTTACCTGTTTCCATCTACCATAAACTGCAAGGACTGCCGTTCAACACTGTAAGTACTGTACTTTTGCCATTTGCATTTGTAATATATATTTGGTGACTTACTGTGAAGCTTTAATATACAGTAATACAGTGCTCCATTCTGGCACCTAGAAATGAAAAAATCATTTAACCGTTAATTATTGTGTTTTTTCCATTGATTTAATGCAACTTGCTTTCAGGGTCTTTTTTCTGGTCTTCATATTTGGGTGTTGTGAAAGTGAGCGAATGAATCCTAGTCAACAATCTCCCTCCCGACCTGTGTGAGGAACAGGAACAGCGTGCCCCGGACTGGATGGTTCGGCAGTTCATCCCAGGGTCAGTCGGAAACCAGCCATCCAGGAAGGGGGCGGAGTCACAATCGCCCTAATGAGGTACACAATGTATCAGTCATGGACTGGAGGATATGGGATTGAACTAGCTGTCGCATGGGACGTGACTAAGGGTATTTCAGGTGATATGACGATGCAATCTGTTCCTTTATTTTGGTTACAAGTGAACGGACCAAAAAAGTATAACCGTGATTGCTGTAGTTTGTTGTGTGTCTAATCTGTTTATTTATAAATTATTAGACGGCTAAACACCAGGGAGCTGTCGCTGTGAAGACAGTATTAACCCTGGATTACAACTACTGCACCAGTCACTGTGTATTCACCACCAGCACGGGAGCACCGCGAAAGCACGCAGAGCCGTGCCGGGACACTGTCTTTGTTTATTATTATTTTGAGACTGAAACCCAGTATTACTTCTCTGCGCAAACTACATATTGGTGTGTAGTTGCCACCGCTATTATTGAACGGTGCCAAACTGCAAAACAGATAATAAAATAAATGTTTGCACTGTGAATTCTGTCTTTGTGTTATTATTAGAGCACTGTATCACCTCTACACCTGCGCACTACTAGCCACTTTGCCACAGGTGTGGAATTCACTTAAATATGAGTAAATACAGTATTTACAGTACGTATTCTTTAAGATTTTACAGTTTGTGATTAAGTTTAATAAATTAATCACAAAAGTATGCCATTCAACTATTTTATACACATATTTACTGTACAGGACAGTGAGGGCGATATGCTTCTTGTGAAACAGACATTGTAAAATATCTCTCAAATCAGACAAAAGCTACATAATACACAATGTCCAACTTTAAAGTATTATCTTTAAAATATAACTGGAGTGCCTAATATCTATCTGATATTACATGGCTTATATTGTCCAGGAGTAAGATTTATTTGAGGCTACATTCAAAGTCACCATTAATCACATTCAATTCTTTAGAAACTTTTACAGATTGTTCCAAACTTCAAAATATGGAGTGACTGGAATCATCCCCTTCAATCTTGGCAGAGGAACTGCATCCCCATTTCCCCAAAGTGTCTGTCTTCACTTTCCCAATCTAACTCTCCAGGAGCAAACTGTGGGAGACTATGCATCATGAAGCAACAAGCTGCAAAGCCAATATGAAAAGCAATTCCTTTATTCGCTTTCCAAATTCCAACCTTTTTTTTTTTTTCTTTGGGTAACTTCCAGGGGGGAAGTAAAAGTATGGCTGCAGTTTTGTGAAAATCTCTAATATGTTCCATGCCTCCATGATGCTTCCATCGTTAATCAGAAAGATGGCTTTGCGTGATAAGGGACATAAACTGGAACCGAGCCATTTTCTAACACATACACACACACACACCCTCCCCCCTCCCTGATGTTGCTGGCAACTTTGTGTCAGCTGTCATAGCATCCATTTTGTTTCTTAATAAAAAATATACCTTAATGTCAAACCTTCAGTAAGCATAAACATATCTGGCACATCTGAAAATAAAGCAGTGTTATGTTGTCAAAAAATAAAACAGAACATTTTCTACATGGTCTACAGTATAACCTACCCCAGCCCTAAAGTATTTATTAAGTCTTTTTATGTATGAGAATCATGACACTTTAGTATTAAAACAAAGTTACTAAAATATTAAAAGCATGTGCAGCTATCACAACCACTAAATGTACATATACTTTTTCCCCTCAATGTCAAAATAAATAAATAAGGTTGTCTACACTTAGCCCATCAAGTTCATGTATAAAACGTGTCACTCTGCAGCTATTCAACAAAAAAATCCAACAAAGAAACATACTGTAGATTTTAAGCAGCACTTTATTTAGCCAGTCTGTGTACTGAAGCTAATTGGATTTATGTCAATTGAAAAAATATATATATCCCTGGGAAGAATTTGAGCTAGGTAAAGCTGACATTACAACAACACATATGGGACCATGCTGCCACATGCCAAAAGTGAAGGAGGAAAATTAAATTGGTGGTCAGCATAAAATATTAAAATAGCAGGGTATCGGGTTTTTGAAAAATGATGTCAGCCTCATTCATTAGGTCCACAAATGCATTGAATTAGGCTAAATTTAGTGGGTGATAATTGAAATCAGAGCTGCAGTCATTACCACTGACATGTTTCTAAATACTACCCAATATATTTTCATCTGTTTCAGAGGCTATATGACAGCTGGCAATGAAAAACATAAAAGTACAGAAACTATTACTCTCGCATATGTGACTGGGCTTCCTTTTTTTCTCTTCCTAAAGCCAATGAAATGTCAGCTTTATTCTTCCACCAAACTGTTGGCTCTTTGTCAATGCTCCTCTCTAATGCACTGCCATAAAAGCTAAAGGGTTGTAAATCACTATGTCAGTAACATGCCATTAGTCTCTGGATATACAATAAAATGTGTAATGCTGTTATAAAAGGAATGGCACTACCGCCGGTTTTCTGATGTCATATATATTTAATTTGAACAAGCCTTAAAGTGGAAAAGTACCCCTCGGAAAGCTATCTACAAACAGCTCAAGAGGAGCTGAATCAATGCTTGCTGTGAAGCAAACGTGTCCACGAAGTTCAAATCTATAATCAATTCATAACTATGTGTTAAAGTGCATAAAATCAACCTAATCAGGAAAATTCTTTTAAAACGATGTTAAGCGGGAGGATTTCCAGGTTTGCACTATGAGAACAATGACGTGTCTTCACCTACCGACAGATAAGTAAATCCCATTTCCAAATGTCAATATTATCCAGTGCTACTCAAAAACACAAAGATATCCTTCATTAAAAGTCTGAACATTTAAAAACAGAATACAAATACACTCAAAAACACAATATTTTTGGGGTGGGATGATCCTTGTATTTTCCGAGGAATTACCTTTACGTAGTATGTGTTGGCTGGTATTAAATAAATTAAAAACACACCTGTTACTCGCACTCGCTGTTCACTACACATTACCCCAATTCGAAAAAGACTACATTGGCTCCCTGTTAAGTTACAAGGTACTTCATGGTCTAGGGCAGTGGTCGGCAAATGGTGGACGCCTCCTTGGCAGGGCTGCATCAAGTGGTGAGCGAGAGTGGAACTTAATTTTAACATTACCGCAAGGGGGGTGTCATGGGGGATTCCCCATATGATCTTCATATATTTCTTGTGAGTATTGCAAGAGGTTCGCTCTCCAGCTGCCCATGGGTCATTTGGCCTACTGTCAAATTTAACTGCCGACCACTGGTCCAGGGCCTCCACATTTGCAGAGACTGTTGGTCATACCCTGAGATCAGCAAATGCTGGCCTTCTGGTTGCTAGAAGTCGGCTGAAATCAGCAGGGACAAAGGCTTTTAGTAGTTCTGTTCCCTGCCTTTGGAACTCTACTCCAAATTATATCAGGAATGCTGGCACAGTTGACATTTTTAAATCAATTTTAAAAACATATCTGTTTGAGTTAGCATATTTTTGAGCTGGATTGCTAGGCCATTCCTTTTTATTTTATTGTTTTCATTGTAAAGTGTCCGGGATGCTTGCATGAAGAGCACTATATAAAAGTAAATTGTATTGTTCTGTACTTATTAATGTGTCGATTTCAGAGCAAAAAAAGCTGCCCTTCCCTCACCTTTACAAACGAGTACCAATCAATTGAATTTAAGTTTTGCACTGAGTGTTTTAAAAGCAGATTGGAAGCAAATTCTCCTCTCATCCAGGGCGCTGACATTTTTACTGCCGTACTGAGACCATAAGCTGACAACGAAAATATGTTGCAAAATGCAACTGAAATGTAACCAATTTTTCCTTAAACCTAACTCTTCCTTAAACCTAACTCGAGCTACTGAGGTGGAAACTGGGATGTATATTTCTTTGTCAAGATTAACTCAGAGAAAACACCTTGGCCTGGACTATAATCCTAGAATTAACTGCAGATAACGCATTTCTAAGGTAACTAAGGAAAGTGAAAAAAAATTTAAAATTTACAGCACTTATTCACAGTACACGGTAAATAAAATGAGAACAATACGGTACAACGAACGGCAAATATAACTGTATGAGGCCTCATTAGCTACTGTGAAAGTAAATATAGAGATTTAAAATCCTTCTTACAACTTTTTTTATTTACAACAGCTAATGCATTATAGATCTTAACGTTCATAAATTACACTACACCTGGAGTACTTGCTTTTATTTATGTACGAGGCCTTACAACGTTATCAAAGGGTGGTGAACGTCACTTTGCTGTGCGCTTCTGTGTAAAATAATCACAGATTGTTCAATGAAAAAATGTTCTCTGAAAACAGTGTGTGGTCAGTGATTTTATACATTTCAAAACAAAACAAAAATTTAATTATAAAAGATTGTGAAACTAACTCTTCATAGTTAATTCACATGAAAAAGGACACACAGATACTTATAAAAGATTCCACTGCAATATTGCCTTACAATTTTTTTTTTTTTTTTGTTATTTCCAAGAGGTTAGCTTGAACAGGTATCTAACATTAAAATTCCTATGAATTTTCTTAAATTACCAACACACCACACGTTTACGAATGTAAATTGTTTTTTTAAGGTTTCTGTCTTGTCGGCCTAAACAGACTATACGTTCTATTATTTCCATATGCAGTTCATCAGTCTAGTATGAAGTGGTAACAGAAACAGCAAATTGAAGAAGAGAAATTTCAATATTCTAAAATAGATGCAAATCAACACTAAAGATGCAGTGTTGCATATTTTTATTGAGGCAATTCAAGGCTTGTCTAAGAGGAAAACTCGTAATAAATAAGCTTCTATCTCTCTGAAGGTATTTTCTCCTCTGTTTCATAAACCCAATTAAGCTTGAAGAACATTGCATTTTCCTAAATGCGAGAATATTAGTTTTAAATAGGTGTGATAGATCTAAACTGAAATATTCCGATTTCCATCCAAGCGCCAGTTCCCAGGCCCACTTTTCATGTAATTTTCACGAAAAGATAGTTTTTCATATTCTGTTCGCTGACATTTTATCTTAATACCAGCATCTCGGCAGATTGAACATGCACTAATACAATGACAGACTTTTTTTTTTTTTGGCTGTCACTTCTCATTTTGGCAAAAACTGATGTCTTATACTGGCTTATGCCAATAACAGCCCCATCAAAAACAACAGAGACTACCTGGCTCTGATGTAAAGGCAGCAATTCACATTTGTGACATTCATTTGTCAATTAACAGTATCCTTCCAGTGTTGACACTTGGGACTTAAAAGATACAGTCTAGAATGTGATGAATTAAAAAAGACAGATGAGTAAGCTATGCGCTGCAAAGTAACACTATAACGTGCTTTAGATATGAATATCAACTGACACCCCTGACAGGCCATACAAGGTTTTATTTCATTTTGCACTGTATCTGGGCTTCATACTTTGTCTTCTTTGTTCTCTTTTCATCAAGCGCCTAACATCTCATTCTGACAGCCAGAGACATTTAAAGCACTTTCTTTGAAAATGCAAGTTAGCGTACTTGATTTGTCATTAAAATGCAAAACGGTTGCCATCACAGGTGCATGCAGGTATGCTTAAAAAGGTTTACCTCCTATGCAAAGGCTTAAAATGGCTTCCCTGCTCTCTTTTAAAACTTTAATGTATTAAAAAGACAGCATGACTGCAGGACAGGATAAAGGAGAAGAAGAGCTGAAAAATGCTGTAACTAAAGCGTACAGCCTAACCTCAAATACTGTAAGACAAAGTACAAAGTAACACACATATATATATATATATATATATATATATATATATATATATATATATATATATATATATATATATATATATATATGTTAACCTATCAGTGGGGTTCAGGGGGCGGAGCTAGGCACCAACAACCTATCATCTCCTATCATCAATTAAATCTACCTTATTTAAACATTAGTCACTTCTACCTAGCTGTCTTGTGTTTTTTCGTTTCCTCCTCCTCCCTCCTCCTCCTCCTCTAGCATCTCAACCGCCTTTGCATCGGTCTCCTCTGGGGGGTTAGTGATTCCACTTTCTCCAACCCTTTGTTAAGCTCCGCTTTATTTACCTCATAGAGGAGGGTTCTCCATGAGTCAGAGGGGACCCCTGGCCAAACCCTTCCATCTGCATGTGTTTCTTTTGGGATTCTTCTTTATGTGAGGGTCCCCAAGTGGTGGCATCCCTCTTGTTTGTCGGGTCTCCTCAGCGACGGAGAACCCCTTCTATTATGTTGGGCTTTGAAGAGGTGGAACACCACACATTATATGTTTTAACAAATACTAACTTTATGTCTTCTTTCCGGTTCACGAGCCTCTTCGTATGTTGGGTAACCTCAGAGACGGTGCCCCTCTTGGTATGTCGGGTCACCTCAAAGACGGTGGCCCCCCCTCCTGTTTGTCGGGTCTCCTCAGCGACGGAACCCCCCTACTGTATATGTTGGGTCAGGAAGAGCCGGAACCTCTTTTGTGTTAACAACACCAATTCATGTTTTTCTTTCCGGTTCGCAGGTCTCTTTGTATGTCGGGTAACCTCAGAGACGGTGCCCCTCTCGTATGTCGGGTCACCTCAAAGACGGTGGCCCTCCTCCTGTTTATCATGTCTACCGATCAAGTAAATGTTGGTCCTTGAAGAGGCGGAACCCCTCTCTCCATGTGTATATGTTTACTAACTCTGTCAATAAACACTATCAGGAGCCATAGCTCCACCCCGTGAAATATAGATATACATATATACACACACACACACACACACACATCATTTCTCCCCTGCCTCTGGAACACATTACTTTTGTTGTTAGGCTGTACAAAACAAATATTGACTTTCTGGTTTCAAAACATAAGATTCTAGAACAAATTTAGACTTATATTACAGACAAACTTATGTTGGAATCAATAAGGTGAAAACTGAATAACGTTAAGGGATAAACAAGGTACTGTATGCATAGTCGAATAGCACACATGGTCATCCCTGTGAGCAAGCTGAATAATCTCTGTAAAAGGATCCATTAAGAAACCGAACAATGATTAAAACAAAACCGAGCTAGAACCACACTCTACTTGTGTCCCAGAATGAGAGGATAAGGCAGCTGCATAATGATAAAACACTGTAACAGGGAGGCAAGTAATGCCCAACAAATGATGCAGCATGACTACATGTTATGCTAATATGAACCTGTTAGCAAGTGGATGACAACATAATCTTCCTCCATTATTCAAATATTAAAGGCTTTTTTAAAGTCAAAGCGTTAAGTAATTGATGAGGCACCCTAAAGAAAATGTTGCTGTGCCTGGCCACACCAAACCCTGCAGTCAAGGGTCATCTTATGTTTTATCATTGTACTTACATTGTTCAATGACATACTGTTGTAGAATTCTGGAACTTACAAGAGGCCGACAATGCTTTTTAAGGTACAGTGAAAAGAATCAGACTTAAGGAAAAAAAAAAAGGAGAAAAAAATAAGAATATTATTTTTAGGGTGTAATGTTACAGTATATTTTTAAGGAAATTACAAGATGCATTATTTTCCCTAGTTAAGCTGTCATTCAGTTGAAAAGCATCTCTCGGCTTTGCATATAGTACTATCTGCACTTAAAAGTGATGTCTTTCCATCACCTGAATTAACATGCTATGTATACCACATCAGAACTATCTTGTCTGTCAGAAGAGCATTGCAATTACACCAATATCACAGTGTTTTTTTTTTTACTGAACTGGAAACAAATGTTAACTAAAGATGCATTCAAGAAAACAATGTTCTAATTAGCTGTAATGCAATTTTTTCATCATGTAAATGGCTTAATTGTATGTATCAAAAACTAAAACTGTTGCAAATATGTTCTGTTTCTAACAGATACAAAAAATCTTATCACCACCCAACCCCCGCCACGCCCCCCAGAATAACGTATTTTTTATGAACAATAAATTAGGATGGACATAGTGACATGCAATGCCAAAGGGAAAAGATTAATTATATTATTGATTTACTTCCTCTTACTATATTATGTAAATCTCATGGTACACCAATAAAAATTATCTGGCGTAATCACTTTACCAACACAAATAAAATATGCTTTCCATAAATGTTTTGAAAAAAGAAATAGGAACCAAATTATGTGGCAAGGAATAATGATGTATGCAACTGTATACCCAGTGCCCAATAAAATGTTTCTATCTACCTAACTCCAAAAAGAAGTAAAACATATATGCAACATTCACGGTGCAAATAAATGAGAACCAAATCCATCATATTTTTAGTATGTTCAGTAATTACATACACCTCTTAAGGTATAAAAAACACATGGAGTATATATTCACAGTAATAGCCTCATGACAAGCTTTTAGGACTACATTCTGGCTGACTGTTGTAAATACTGGCTAACTAACTAACTAACTGTTTTCCATCAGCAACTGTCCTCTGAGTAACCTTGCTAATATCCTATTCCACAGTATACTGGTTCTAGGGGCCAGGTCTTTATATGGGGTCAAAGTAACAGCGTAATTTTAGAAATTACTTTGAGTATTACTAAATGTACTACAATGAGTGTTTTATAGTATAGTACAGCATAGCATCTAACTAACTTCCCCTAACTCACATGGCTGACATCATGGCCTGTCATCTGATCTGTCTCAATATTGCATTTCTCAAACCTAAGCTTAAAAAGAATGATACAACTGTTTTCAATCTATCACACTTCCTCTAATTTAGGTTTTGAGTAGCGAGTTCTTTTTTAATCTATGCCTGTCTACCCGGGAAGACTGTAGGAATCATGAAAGCATTTGAGAAGTCCACAGTCTAGTGTGCATGCAAGCCAGAAAAAAAAAAAAAAAAGTTTCAGTACAGTTCAAACGGAAACCAGAATGGCAAAGGAATATATTTTACCTACAGTGTGTAGAAATAAAAAAAAATCTGAATTGATAAATGGTTTCACTAGAAGTCATATATTTTGTCCCTCTGCATATTTCACAACTTTTTTTACCATTCTTTTCATAGATTTAAAGTACAGAAAATGTTAAAAGTACTCAAAATAGACAAAAAACAAATTGTAGTTGTATCTCAAGTATTTACAAAGTCATCAATAATGTAATATTTATAAATTTTGCCTTAACGTGTAGCATGCACAAACAAACATCTTCTAAAACAAAAAAAAAAAAAAAAAAAACACCTCATTTATTTAAAAAATATTTGTTGAACTTTGAAACATTAAACTAACCCCTTGGGTATGATAACTTCTAAATTACAGTAATTATTTTGCATTTAATTAATTAGCAACTCTGTGGTAAGATGATACTGTGAAATAAAAAATAACTCATTATTATAGTACAGCAGTTAACTCTGAAAGAAATCACATGTTTTTTTTTTGTTTTTTTTTTTTGTTTTTTTTTTTGTTATATGACATAGTACAAAAGCATGTCCCTATAAAAACTAATATATGGCAGGGAGGGTTTTTTTTTTTAAACTACACACAATCATATGCTTGTTTAATGTGCTGTGGCAGAAAAACAATATTTAAAAAAATCAACTTAAAAAGATAAACAAATAAAGTATATGTTAAACAAAAACTCAACAACTTCAATAGGGTGGGAAATGCAGCCTGCGTCTTTTAAAAGTTTACCTGCCACATGACCAATTCACATATCTCCATCACAACTTTCCATGTTTTTATATTGCATGTGTTGCCTAACAGTAACATTTAATAATTTAAGAGACTCCAGGCATATAAACATTTCATTTTGCAAATCAATTTCTAAATGAACTGCTAGGAGTCCTGGCAGCTCATCTTCAGCCATTCAAAAACGTAACAAGGTTTAATGCAGTTCAGATGACTACTTTACGGCAACATAATCCTGCTCTTTACAAGGTCAGTTTCTATGTATTAAAACAAATGTACAAAGGAGTTTAATGTTCTGTATCTGTTTTGGTCTACTAAATTGCAAACTGTTAAGCATGATCAATCAAACTTCGACTAACCACAGAAATTGAACACATGCCCCAAATAACACATTATAAAATGGATAGCAAACCTTTTAGATCATCTTCATCAACCACGTTAATTGTATAAAAACACACAGTCGACGATATCAGGTAAATAAATGTTTGGTTAAGAAAACGTCCACGTTTAAGTGTTCTCGATTAGTGGCTTATTTTTTTACTATTATTATAATTTTCTTTTTCAAAACTATTTTTATACTGATCAAGTTGATGAACTAATAATGCCTGCTACTTTAATGAAAGACCTGCTTAACAGTGTGAATGGGTGAAGGGCCACCATACACAACACAGATTTAACAAGAAGATTATCCAACGTTTTTCAATTATTCTAGGGGGACATATGACCATTCTTGATGAATACTGCCACAGATTCCATTTTCAAAGTTGGGGGTGAGACACTGAACTCCTCAGTACATCCCATAAAGACATGACAGTTGAGACTGTTCCAAGTGAAACATCAACAATTTGTGAGGCAAATGCCAACCAAGACAAAATCTAACAGATCTTCTGCCTTTAATGACATTCTTAAGTATGGTGTAAAAATTAAATAACAGTTTTAATCTAAATTTATGCCTAAGAAAAATGTGGCATGTGTTGCTCAAGACAGTTTGAAACCAACATTATAAAGCCCAGACACTTTTACAATGTGTAAATTAATTTAAATAAATAAATAAATAAATAGTTAGAGGTTCTGCCTTTAATTGTTATTTTTTACAATTACTAAGCCATGTTTTTTATGCCATCAGGGGGGCAATTAGCTTAGTAATTTATCATTCTAGATTGATCAAACTCTGCAAATTATTTGTCGTAATTGGCTACAATTATGCTAATAACAACTACAGTATGATTACTCTATTTATTGTAACCGAGTGTGCTTTGTACCGGAAGCAAAGCTGGCATTTGTTAGGCATCAAAAAGGCAGAAATGCATGAGGTGATTCTTTGAAACCTTGTTGATATACTTTCAGCAATTGAAAGGGCAGAGTAGATTTCATTTCAAAGTACTGGTTCATTAAGGATATTAATTTTCTGATAAGTACACATTGACGCGTGACACACTGGAGCTGTTCACGATTTAGCAATTATTAATATGTGACAGACTCAAGCGCAAAGTGAATCAATTAAACAGGAGAATTCACAATCTTAGCAGAGATAACTGCCTCAGACTACAATGTTCACACGACAAAAAAGGGCTTTTCAGACTCCTTCAATACCTGACAGGTCAAGAAAGAAGTACGAAACAAAAGCACCTTATAACCATCATCTCTCCTTTTTGCTTGTCAGATCAACTTTGCTAGTGTCGCTGCTGAAATGGCATCACGGTACCAGCTGCCACAAGGTGATTTTTCATGTCTTGTCAAAGAAATCTTTTATTCTATTTGCTCTTGTCACATTTATTGATCAAGCCCTTTATGCAGCCACAGCAGGGCACCATGCTCTTATGCTTAAGGGTCTTTGATGTCTCGACGACATTCCAGGCCGAATAATGCACATATTAAAATGCACTTAATGCAGAAATGTGTTTGTGCATGACAGGTGCATTAACACCAGCCAAAGACACTGATAAATAAGCATTTGCTATCGTTAAAATATTCTCCATTACAGAAGAATCTACTGCATTATAAAGTAAAACCACTTTTTAAAAAGCTCTAAATAGTAAGTGCATACTTCATTTTTAAAATATTCCAAACGTATTCCTTTTTTTTAGGCGATTTGGGCACATTAACATACAAAAGTAACACCACCTTGTTGTAAATATGAAAGTGAAATTCCAAATTTCATACTGAGTGCACATAAGAGAGTTTAAAGATAACTATAACAAACATAATGGGTCTGATTTTTGTTCTGTTTGCACCATTGTAAAGTTTGTCTTCTTTTTTTGACCTGGGGAACATTTTGTAAATGTTATAACACACATGTAACATTGTTAATTGAAGAGATTTTTACTACATTCTAAATAATGACTTATTAGTTTTTTTTTTTTACCATGCTATGTCTATGGTAGAGTCATGCTTGAAGCTACAAAGCTAAAAAGTAAAAACAGCGGAGTTTAGATAATAACTGAAATGTTCTCCATAAACACTGTAAAAATAATGACAATATTGTAGCACATCAAATTTAATACTTGGATTTTTCATATTTCATTTTTTAAATCGCTTCTTTCATCAAGTCATAAGATAAGTCACACAATTTCTATCCTCATCGGCGTCCACAACAAATTTCATTAAGCAGGATTTCTATATTTACTGCTTCCCATTCTTACTGACTGTGACAGTGAGGGCTGCAGTGGTGAGTGTGGTGACGTCACAGACCAGAAAGAAGTGCAACACAAACAGGTACGGAGCAGAAACTGCCTACGCAGTACATTTATTAAATTATAAATCAAAGAAACAAACAAAAGAAACAAAACACACAAAAGAAAGGGCATGTTGGCCAAACAAAACAAACACAAAACTATAAGTAATGTATATAATAACGAGTACCTTTTCCGCTGTGGTAGCATTAGTTCGTAATCTTTTTTTTTTTTTTTTTTTTAATTATCTCTCTTTGCCACTTAGCCCGGAGTGGGTCTTTTATATTTAAACAATTACCTCACTAAGGATCCAGCCACACTGTCACAGGCTTTTATCGTTAATAATAATAATAATAATAATAATAATAATAATAATAATATCGGATGGCTTTCATCCGTCCGTACATAAACACAAATAATAATACAAATAAATAATATATAATACACAAGGGGTGGGCACCCCTTCACACTCACTACCCTAACCCCCCCCCCCCCCCCCCACGCAGCACACATGCCCAGCAAGCAGCCACCTCCCCCCTTAAAATCCCAAAAAATCTAAGTCCATTGTCTGGGGTGGGAGCGAAGGTTTCCCCTGGCCTCCCAGTAGCAACTCCCATGGCATACTGGCAACTTCGCAGGCAGAGGCATGCAGGAAACCCCAGGCGAAGCAGAGCTGACTACACAGGTGAAGCAGAGCTGACTACACAGGCGAAGCAGAGCTGCCAACCCCAGGCACAGCACAGCTGGCGACCCCAGGTGGAACAGAGCTGACGACCCCAGACGCAACAGAGCTGATGAACCCAAGTGCAGCAGAGCTGTGTAGAAGCACGTCCCCGGGAGGCAGTGGATGCAGCGGACCGCCGGGAGGCGACGGCCCCAGTCTCCCCATAGCGGCGGCTCCAGACCTCCAGACAGCGGCGGGTAAACACAGCTCCAGGCTCTAAAAGGGAGAGACAGCGGCAGCTCCGGACCATCCGACAACGATATCTCCGGACCCTCGCAGGTGAACTCGGGAGGGGAGCCCCTGCCTATGAGGGCGGTAGCGGGAGCTCCACTTCTCCTTCTGGTGAAGGAATCAGGAACATGCGTGGTACAGGAGTTGGAGTTGGGCTCTCTGGCTGTGGCTGTGGCCGGGCTGGTTTCTGCCGTGCTCCCCTCAGCAGCCTATGTAATGGATGCTGAGGAATGCCAGAATCATGACCGGTTCCCTCATCTAGTGGAGCTCCAATTCTCCTTAGTGTGGTGCAGGCTCGGCAGCCCTCGGCAGTGCAGGGTTAGCAGCCCTAGTGGTGTGGGACAGGCAACCACAGGTGATGGCAGCAGCAGCCCCTCAGGAGGTGACAGCAGGCAGAAGGCAGGAACAATCGGCAGCACTTCCATGGAGGGGATGATAGGAGTAGCAAGCAATCCTCCTCCAGCCATAGGAAGGTGCAGGTGGTCGTCACTCCTTCCACCCAGGCACGGTGTTCCCACTCCTCCTCCTGTACAGCGGTGCAGCTGACCACCCAGTGGCCCTGTTCCCTGCAGGCAAGGCACAGGTTCTCAACCTCGAGAGCGTTGAGGCTGCCCTCCTGTCGTCCCTCCTCCTTTCCAGGCCAGGGGCAGTTGAGGATGGAATGGCCCCTCTCTTCACACAGCAGGCACCACCAGGCAGAAGTATTTGTCCCAGAAGCCCCTCCTGGTTGCTAGTTGCTTGTGCTGCTCTTGTCTGGGAGCTGAAAACTGGCGAGGTTGTTGCTGCTGCTGCCTTTTCCCATTTTTTTTTTCAGTTTAAAAAAAAAAAAAAAAAAACACTTTTCGAAAAAATAATTTAAAAAAACGCACTTTGTTGCTTCCTGGTCTGGCTCCTGGAGGCATTGTTTATCCCATTCAGGACACCATATGTGACAGTGACGGCTGCAGTGGTGAGTGTGGTGATGTCACGGACCAGAAAGAAGTGCAACACAAACAGGTATGGGGCTGAAACTGCCAAGGCAGTACATTTATTAAATTATAAATGAAAGAAACAAACAGTTTAAACAAACAAAACACACAAAAGAAATGACATGTTGGCCAAATGAAACAAGCACAAAGCTCTAAGTAATTTATACAATATCGGGTACCTTGTTCACTGTGGTAGTACTCGTTTGTAATCTTTTTTTTAATTCTCCTCACAACTCTCTTCGCCACTCTCAGCCCGGAGTGAGTCTTTTATATTGTGGCTGGAACCTTAATTACCCAATTAAACAATTATCTTATTAAGAATCCAGCTACATTCCAACAGGCTTTTATAAGACCTTTTTTTGACAGTCTCAAATAATAAATAATATCGGATGGCTTTCGTCCGTTCATACATCAAAACAAATAATAATACAAATAAATCATATATAATACACAAGAGGCGGGCACCCCATCACACTGACGCTCTGAAAAAAAGCACTCCTTATCGATGAACTCTGCCATCGCAGCAAAACAAACAAGCATTGTCTCAGCATGCCATGGGAATTCAAAGAACTGTTTCAGAAACTTCCCCAGACTAGGTGCTGTATCCTATTTTCAGCTTATTTAAACCCACGAGCACTAGCGTGAGCAATGCTACTTTCTTTTATTAAATTAAATATTTAAAAAAGGACAAAAAGTATATACTTTAAAATGATGATGTACACAAACCGTCACTATCATGGTGATATAAACTCAGAAATCAGTCCCACCAGTTTTTTTCTTGAATCTGTTTTACCTAATACACAATTTTCTACATTTTACACATCTCACTTTTGTACCGTAATTAATCAACCAATTTACTTATTTTTGTGTAAGCATGTTTTTCTTCTGATGAACTGCACACTACATCTTTTGTTATCTATAACAAAAACACTGCCTATTACACCAAGGATGGTCTAAATCTTATTGCAGTTATGCATTTGTTCTTCAAAGGGCAACTTACACTGGTAACTTGTTTACTGGTAAATAAACGTCACACTTCAAAATAGGCAAAAATGTTTTCTTCTCATCAAGCATTGTAGAACACTGGTTTAGAGCAAAAAAAAAAAAAACATTGCTGTGTAGCTAGCCCACAAATATCTTGTTTACCTTATCAAAAATGTATGAATATTATTATTCATGTACCCTGGGTCATTAATCAACTACAAACAATTATGATATGAAATAAACCCACATGAATGACAAATTATTGTAACAACTCGTGAAATCTTTGCCTCAAACCCACTTGGCTAGTGTTTGTCTTTTATTTGCTATTTTAAGCATATATGTTAGTAACATTTACTACCACAGCTATAAATATAATATTAGAGCAATCGGTATTTGAAAACGTAAAACATGATGTTGACATACTTCCACAATACAAACATATATCAACAGTTTATGATATGTTAAATAACTAATTTATCCCAATTGGATAAGTGATGCTTTAGATATAAGTCAAAATAAAAGTGTGACCAGGAATGTTTATGTAACTTAGACCAAGCGGTAGCTGCAAGGCTGGTGATGGAAGAGGTGTTGAATTGAAATGATCATGAATGTATGGAAAACTGCGTTATATTTAAATGTTACAAGTTTATTGAGAGAGTTAAACAGTATATCATGTATTAGGGCTGTACCTGTTCCTCCTCATTTAAATACGTTTTGGAGAAGCGGTTACAACAGAAGTTGATTATAAAAATGTGCAGGAAGCTTTTGCAATAGCAAGTTATGACAGCAGTTTCTCAAGCAGTTACAAATAACTAAAAATGAAATGCAAATTTCAACATTTAATTGTGCTTTTATCTTATATCTATTTACTAATAATTAAAACTATCTGCGTATTTATCTATGAGTCATTTACAATGTCCTAGGCTAATATTGTATTTTTAAATAATAGATTAAAAAAAGAAACTATACAGGCACTTAAACATCTATGGGGTATTGTAGAACATATGAATACTGTCACCACGCAGATAACCTGAGCAGTTTTTAGTCTTCTTCTACCCCCTCCAAGCCCCCTGCGTTAATTAAACCAATTATAAAAGATGAATCCTCTGCAACCGAGTGAAACAGACAGACCTACTCAAAATTGATTTAAAGCGTCTAGATAATACAGTGTAAATTCATTGTTAAGTATGGTATATATCCAACCTCTTTCAGTCGTTACAAATGTAAAAAGCCTGAGTAATGTAACTTAGTACAGCAACCACAATATACATTAGACTACAGAAAACATTCACTGTGAAAATCCTTTTCTTAGCTAAATATGAATTCTTTATCTTTCTGAAGTGTGTCATTACATTTATTAAGGTAGTATTTTTAACAGGAGTACTGAACTTTTGACAAACCAAATTGAAACATATTTTTTTACAGGAGTTTAGTCAGGTAAGCAGCAGGTAATTTGACGATATTCCTGTTACATTTGAAAGGGTTCAAAAACACAGTCTTATACCTGCTGATTCCCATCATTAAAAAAGAAAATCTTCAAAGAGGGTAAATGCTCCAGCTGATTTTTCCCATTGAAAGGTGCAGAGTTGGTATAGCATTTGGAAAAAAAAAACATGGAGGGACAATAGGTTGTAAAAATTAACATAACAAGGTATCAAAGAAAAGCTCAGTTCAACAGGTTTTGTTGCGAAAGAATTGGGCGTCAACTACATAAACCAATCTACATCTGAAATACAGTATCTTAGCCATAGTGTTTGTATTTTTTGTAACATTAGAACACTAACAAAAAATGACAGATCTAATTATAAAGCTTCTCCGTTTGTGATGTAAGCTCTCACTCAAAGCTTTACTTCATATTATGTATGTGTCTGTTTGTTTATTTGTTTGTATGGTTGTGTGTTTGTTTGTTTATTTGCCAAGACACAAAGATGGCTTCAGAATTACGGGGTGTTTTATATTGATTTCCTACCTCAGTAGGTTGAAGCTAAGATCCAGTCTCTTGGCGAATCCCCCATACTGCTCTCCTATAAATGCTGGAATTTCTTCACAATCTTGCCCAATGTAAGAAACCTACAAGAATAATGTATTTTTAAAATGTGCTAAAAAAAAACAAGTATGTCAGCAACATGCATTCCCTTGCACTGCTGTAAATACACAATTAAAGCAATCACCATCGTCAAAAGGTGAATGAGTATGACTTACGTCTACTGTATGACAAAACTTGAGTTTGACAAAGATTAAAACATGGTATTTTTTTTTTTTTTACAAGTTGTATATCTATTGGCCAAAAAAAATAAAAATTCTACATATTGGTAGAAAAAAGTTAGACATGCATATAGACTGATGGAGAGGTGGACAGACAGACAGCCTCAATATACCCCCAGATTATAATCCTATCAAAGAACTGCCCTAGCACCAAGGATATGCATCCCCAGTGAGGTATAATAAAACCTACAAGTGTTCTAGAAGAACTGGGCATTATGTTTGAATCATTGACCTAAATACTGTTGTGTGTGTCTGGTTCTATTTATATGCACTGATATTTGTGTAGATGTATTGGTTTATTGTATTAATTTCCATGTTTTTACATGAATGTCGTGTCTGCATTGATGTGTAAACATTGTATTATTTCTTCTAGTTACGTATCTTAAAATGGCTTAAAGAAGCGCAGAATAATCAAACTGACACTAAATCCATTGCATCTCACTAACAATAACACACATACTGATACAGGTGAGTGTTCAAAAATGTGATACCCGTCTAGACTTAGGGAAGGTTTCTAATAGGATACTGTTGTTTCTTATTCTTCATAGAACAGTACAGAATTGTATAGTGAGACTCCATGCAGCACTATATTTCTTATTTCTTATCATTTAATTATCAAGTTGCAAACTTGCAACCGAGTCACCTGACGTTGCACAAGCACAGTGACAGAAAGTAGCCTACTCGTCGGTACAGCACCATTACTTATGGCAAGCGGTTTTTACTAATAAAATCACGACTCGTGAGACGCTACAAACTTAAGTCTCACCCGTGCCACACAAAGCTAATGTTCAGTGCTTGGAATAGTTCACACTTACTTGAGTTCCATTCATCACGACCCTTGACTCGCTGCCTGCCATCATTGTGTAAGGACAATTCGGAACAGCTGTGGGAGAAATTTGGGAAAGTTGCAGGCAAACTGCTCTATTTTAAAAGTATGAGACAAAACTAGGCTTTCCCTATGTCATTTTAAATGAAGAGGTCTTATGCTTTTTCATGCTACCGCTGAATGTGTTTCGCTTCTTCCGCACTCACCAGTCAGCTGATCTCCTGCGGAAGCACACGCTACTACTGAATTTACAGACACACTAATAAAATATCTGATGTTTGCTCACAGCTTAGGCATGCGTTGATGTTGTTGCTTTTTGTCAAAAAGAACTATCAGTTGTGTCATATTGAATCAGCTTATCACAGCTACACTTTGACTGACCAGTTTGTTTAAACTCCTGTAGTCATATAAGTGCAAGCTTACTCCTCCGAAACATGCCTGCGATTACACCACTCAGACTGTAGCCAAACAGAGTTTATATTAAACGTTCAATTGTATTGTAATATGTGCACCACTCGTATGACTTACTAATCAGTTTAATGTTTGTTTGTGGGTTTTTCAATCTTTTGTTCTCAGTTGCGCAGAACGTTGCTTTTTTCTAAAATGAAAATGGTTATTTGTTATAAAGATCGCATTACATTTATTAATAGTCTGTGTCTTCTATGTGTACTTTCAGGTGTCATTAATGGAAACATGTGGCAGTTTAACAGTATCTCTTCCTGCCGTGTAAAACTATAATTTACCTTAAGGCTTTACAATTAACTAAAGTAAAGATGATTTCAGACCCCGATGAGCAGTATTTACAGCCTGTGTGTGACGTCATTAAGACACCTCCCTTAACGGAAGTCTTTTGCTGAAATGGTTGCCATCTGCTCTCAGGTCTGCGGCGCAGAAACAGATTATTTGACTGTTATTTGTATAAATGCTTGTTGTTTGTAAATTACCCGTACTGGCCCTAAAAGGAATACATTCACTTGGGTGGTGTTTTTTGTTCATCCTTCTGTTTAACACCGGAATATAGTAACTATAGCCTATGTTTTCCAGGTAATGTAGTTTAACTAACTTGTATTTCTTAATACTTTACATTTAGTTTGGTTTTCTCTTCGTCATATTTTCTTAAAATACCGGTAGTCGTTCATGTTAAGACTAGAAGTATTTGCGTATTGAATAGTTGGACAATATAGCCTTGGATATCACAGCGGGTCATAAACAGTGGCGCTTGTAGCATGTACAATGTTTTACATGTTTTAAACTATGTTGAGGTTTAATAGATAGGCTATAGCGTTCATTTTTGTTGGCTATGTGAATGACTGGTTATTCAAAGCCGAATATATATATATATATATATCACTATATATATATATATATATATATATATATATATATATAAAAGTAGCCTAATATGTGCAGTGGGGATTTGTTTTTTAATAATTTGGTCTTTTTAACAAGCAGGGCTAACTCACAAGTTATAGACATTTGTTTTTTTCGCAGTTTAGACTTTATTTATCATTTAGATTGTTTGTTTGTGATGAGAAACTGTTCACATTTGTTACTATAATAATATAAAACATTATTTTATCATAACTATTAAAACCATGATAAAAAAAAGAGAACGTAGGCTACTGAAAGTATACTATTGTGTAACATTTTGTGAAAATGACCAAAAGCGTGTGACTGCATTAGTTGGTTTGATTAAAACTGACTTTCTATATTTTATGTACAATTTTCCGATTTTAAAATACTCCAAAATGGGGCGCTTATCCAGTACAAATGGCTGAAGCATTTGTAACACACATGGTACTTCTGTGCTGTAAATAATTATATTTGCATGTGGGGAGTGATTCATAAACATGTCATTGGCATGAAATATAGGTAGGCATTTCAAACCTTCTATTTAAATATCGTGAATTATGGCCACGAAAAATGTGTTCCCATTTAAGGGTAATACCGAGTATTTGGTGTCTGGTATAGAAACCCATCCATCATGCAGACAATAAAGAGAGTTTTTGCCTGACGTTGGAAATTTATGGTTGCCCTTCTCTGCCCTAATAACTCAAGCACTGTGTCAGTCTTTGACAGGCTTTGCAGAAAACAGCAACCCTGTTATCAATCAAAAAACCTTTTTGCATATTTCTAGCTTACCCTGATCAGCAAGACATCCTTTTAATGTTTGAATTATATTATAAACCGGTTTTGGTACTTTTGAAGTCTTTCTGAAAGTGATATATCCCTTTTTGCGAGGAGTGCAGGTTGGTTGTGTTTCCCTCTATTTCTGAAATACAACTGTATGAAAACATTTCATTCACTTTATAAATCGAGGCAGCTTTGAAAGTCAAATGCAGTATTTAATTAATAAGATCCTACCCCCCCCCCCCCCCCCCCCCACCCCACGGGACTTTATTTCACTGCCATACTTTTTTACGCTCAAAGTGCACAACTTAAAAACTGAACAGCGTTGCATTACATTTAATATTAACTTGTAGAGAAAATATTTCAACCTGAACAAAAAATGCATTCAACAACACCTCTGCCGATTGCGTTGTAATGATTACCGATGTGTTTAGGAATACTTTAAGAAGTTAGGAATGGAATTACAAAAACAAATTGAATCCATTCATATAGAACATCAACAAACGAAATATAAACTATATTTGTATGCATATAAACTATGCATATTATTTGACGCTACCGGCAATTTTACTTTACATAATAACCTCTAGTCGTTTTATACAATACAAAAAGTCAGATATAAACTAGTCGGAGGATAGAATGGCTAAATCTTACAAACAGCATAGCCTACCTGATGGACAGGTACATTAGGGGATTTGCGGCCCCATAAACTAGCCTGGTTCAATTTGAAAAATATGCAATTTACAAGAGGTCTATATCAAACAATACACTAATTATTGTGTAGGCCTAGTTTTTTGAATAATGAAATTATTTTGAAAAAAAATGGGCCTTTAATTACGATGAATAAAGTAATTATAGGCAATTATATCGCATTTTGTATACAGTTTAAACGTTTTGAAAATACCTGTATTGGTATTGCCTAAATGAAACTAAACTGAATCAAACTAAACTGAATCGTTAGAGCTAGCACTATATATATATATATATATATATATATATATATATATATATATATATAATTGTGGTGATTCTATAAACATTTTACAGTATTGTAAGATCTGATTTCCAATTTAAAATAGAACAATCTGTGTCGAGTTATATACAGAGTAGGCTAAGGTACCTCGCAGTTATCTGAAGCCGTTGCTTAACCGTAGAGGCCAAATATGTCATGGTTGGTTTACTTAAACCATTAAAACTTTGTTTAAAAAAAAGGAAAGTCTGTTTTCAATTGAATGTGGACGAGTGGCTATCGATGTGTTTAAAAACATGCCATTTCAATTTCATAAAGATTCGACAAACAAATTCAACTTGTGTAAACTTGTGATGACTCTTCTTTTATTTTTTAATAGTTCCATAATCCTTTCCAGTGATTGTCCACTCCAGGGTTTTTCACTTTCCCGGTTGACCTGTCAAGCCGATTACCGTAGAGAGAGATTAATAGGGGAGGCGGGCTGCAATAATAATCGTTTTGTTTGATGTGACAACTTTGATAGGCGTTGATTTACTTACAAACTGATAGGCTTTTAATTGAGCGCCTCCATCCAGCTTCAGATGAAAGGAAAACCGCATTGAAAGGCTGCCCGATTGCCCCGGAGCCTCAATACTGATTAGCCATCTCAACAGTGAAGAGTTCAAGGCATTTTAAAACTTCTTTTCTCAAAGATCTGGCGGCCTTTTCATTTTTAAAGAAAATAAATCATTTCCATTGTGTGCAAATAAAATCGACTTGACATCCCTGTCAACAGCTGGTAGGTGAAATAAAGTTTAGGTAGGGGTTGTTAATTATATTTGCTTGCCGCTCTTCCATTAATAAAATTGACAGCTTCGGTGTTTAAAATATATTGAATACTTTTTTAAAACGTGTTTTGCTAAAATGTTATCAACCTGTTAGCCTAGATCCGCAGACTCATACATTTCTAGCAAACATTTATCAAAAGAAAATACATGTAAATGATGCACTTGTAACACTGGAAGGTCATTTTAGAAAAAAAAAAAAAGTGTATCGAACGAAAAAAGCAGCCTTTGTGGACTTCAACAATTGTTTTCAAAAAACAAGCTGTAAGTTAACAATATATAAATCGATATATATATATATATATATATATATATATATATATATATATATATATATATTTTTTTTTTTTTAAAAAAGCGACGTTTGTGTATTTTCGATATTAAGATGTTTAACTTATTAGTGGTCCAATCAAAACAACGCTGTTAATACGAAAACATCATGCCATAACAATACATATCGCAGTATGTCAATGACGCCCTTTCGGTATTGCCACTGTTTGTGATGGTTTGGGTTCCATTTATTTTGAAAGTGATATAAGAATTTCAAAACTCTTCCCACACTAAACTCCTCCTATATACAATGAATCTTTTAGTCTTTCACAACAGGAGGCAGGACAAATACAACTAGAAAACAGATAGCAGCCTCTCTGGTCCTGTAAAGAAAACAGCTGTTCAAAGCACTTTAATGCAAATGAACTCGAATGAAGGTTTCAGCTTCTTTTTCGGGTTTCACTGCATTTAATCAATCAATATGACTAGTCATTAGAGAAAAAGAAAACGGATGGGTTATGCAGATAAAATCAAACGCACTGCACAACTATGAAATCTCTCTCTCTCTCTCTCTCTCTCTCTCTCTCTCTCTCTCTCTCTCTCTCTCTCTCTCTCACACACACACACACACACACACACACACACACACACATATATTTGTGTGTGTGTGTGCATGTATGTATGTGTAATGAAAATGTGAAGGTTATAGAGCCGCCGATTGAAAGATCGGTCCCTTTTGACTCTAGGCCGGGATTTATATCCGACCCCTCAGCACTTTCCATGTTCCCTCACTTGTCAAATGTGTTTTTATCTCCAAGTGACCTTTTGTTAATCTAGATTGTGTGGGCAACCAAGTTGAGCCGGAAACAAAAGCAAAGATTGATTAACACATACAATTGCTTGTGAAAAGAAGGGGGGAAATAAAACTGCTGAAGTAAAAATAATCTCCAGCCTCCAGGTTTACAGATCTACTGCATTCTTTTTTTTTTTCTAATCATTTCCACTTCTAGCCATCACTGCCGTGGATTGCAAAATATACTTACTAAATGCAAGTGTGCTTTATTTATGATACACCGATACAGAAAGAACGCTGTAATTAGGCGGTTAGTGTTATTTTCAGGTACAGGGATAAAACGTGTTACGCAGCGCACTGCGCTCGCTTAAATAACGTGTAAACAACTTTTTTTTTTTTTCTTTTTACAGAAATTGATTGTCTGTTTCTAGTTTGTTTGCAAAAAAAAAAAAAGTATAATTAAGTTAACATGTTTGTGTTTTTACTATAAACCTTATGGCTTTATAGGTTCATATGGAGGCCGCTAAATCTCACGATATAAAATAATCTCGGGATAGAAATAAAACGTAGACTGTACTGTGTGCAAAGAAAATGTACCAACACATAAACTCCCGCAGAGAATTACATGTATCAACTTTTTCCAACACTTTTTGTGACTCATGGTGGAAAACATTCCATTAACTAAGTTATCAGGTATATATTTCTTACTACTGATAACAATGGAATGAATAACCTATTAGTTATATATATATATATATATATATATATATATATATAGAGAGAGAGAGAGAGAGAGAGAGAGAGAGAGAGAGAGAGAGAGAGAGAGAGAGAGAGAGAAAATAATCGAGAGTAGTGTCCATTACTGTTGTATTATGTCATTGCAGTCACTCAGGTGAAACAGTGTCTTGTAATTTGCCCAAACATCAATATTTTTCAACAAAACTTTCAGGAAGTATTGTAACGTCATTCGGGTCACAGAGTAACACATTTTTATCCATGTATATCTAAGCAGAATAAATAATAAAAATACACAAAAATAAAAACGAAATTTTTAGTGAATTTTTATAGGAAAAGTCAAATACAGCAAAAAAAAAAAAAAACTGAACTGGTCTTGGGGGAGCATCCCGCTTGGTCCTGTAAGGGTTAAATGCCACTTATGCACTGCTGCACACACTCATTAGAAAATGATGTACCTCCTTTTCAATTTCGCATTAGCACAACACGCATCATTTCGCAATTGATTGCACATGTACCAAAATATGACAAAGTACCACTTGCTGACATTACACAAGTGATATTTTGGTAGGTGCACTACTTTCTGACAATGTACCTCTTTCAAACACTACATCTGTACTGCAAAAACTGTAACTTAATGTCATTAACTAGAACAGGCCTGACTGGAAAAAGATCAAGACTCACGTACGGCTTCGGTCTTATTTTCGACACTTCGAGGCGTGGCTGATTAACTAATGGCCTAACAAAAAAAACTATAATAATAATAATAATAATAATAATAATAATAAAGCTTTGTTGTTAGTATTGGAACAAATCGATATAAATATTTGTTAGGTTTCATTTGAAAATAAAGGCGGTATATATACATCGTTCGCGTAAACCGCAGCCCGTCTACTTCTTTGTTGCCATACAAATTGAATTTACTCTGAGAACGATTTAGTTCCTTAAATTGAATGGATCTTTCAAAAGAGCCGTCTTTTTCCTCTCTCTCTCTCTCTCTTTTTCTTCCAGTCACACCAGGCTTGTAATCAGCAACAAAAGCTGACATAAATGAAGGGCGGATTGACAGGGCCTGACAAATAACTGATTGATTGCGGTCGACTAGAATTGACAGTTGACTGAGGGGTGGAGATAGAAATAGAAGGGAGGGAGGTGCATATAATATTGAAAACATGTGACATTCACATCCCTCGATCTCTGCATTGGCCCTCTTCTGTCAACGCAGGCCTGATTGGAGACAAAAAGGTTGATCTTTTGTTTGGTGTACTTTTTTTTTTCTTTTAAATCCCAAGAAGGCAGCTGTTGTATCTAGACTTCTGCAGAGCATTCCAGTTATATATAAGCCTATGGGGGTGGAGTGGTCTCAATACTGGAACCCGAGCACGCTATTGGAAATTATCTGGAGCTGTGTGAAACCGAGTACTCTGTGAGAGTATTATAATAGTTCAAAAATCATGTTTACACTGATCCCATTAAATGCATTTAACCTTATTATCCATATATTTGTTTACTTTAATAATACCGAGGTCTTGTGTTTAGCACGGTTGCATTGAACTTTGCTTAAAATAAATACCAGTTTGTTTGTTTGTTTTTAAATAGTATTACTTTGTAGCTAATGGTAATGCTATAAAAAAAAAAAAAAGAATGTATAGCCTGGAATGGCATATTTGGAAAATATATTGGCAATGTACTAGCAACCTAACTCATTGATACCAAGGAAGCGCTGTAAAGATAAGGTTGGCTACAATACAAATAAATATATAACCTAGGTTATGTTTTAATAAGATTCAGAAACAAACGCGTGTGTGTAGTTGCTATGCATGCTCTCACGACTGTTCGTAGCTGTTTACAATTAGAGGTTGTTAAGGCGTATATAAGAAACAAAATATTAAATCCAGCCTCCCCCTAGCGAACAAAATAGAAGTTTACAAAAAAGGAACGTCACATCCCCTTGACCCTCCAATCACCTCTGGGTCCCATTTGATTGGAAGGCGGCAAAGGCTTTAATCTCAGACTAATTCAGCTGCTTTTGAAGTGACTGTTTTCTGCCAGATCTCGGGGTGGAAGAACTACTTCGCGGATCTGTGAAGACACGCAGAGACAACAGAGCTTCTGGTGCAGCAAGAGCTTTAAACTGATAGTCGCACATCTGCCGCCTGACTGTACGCTTCTACCTAAGGATTACACCGATTTTGTTGATCTGGGACTGGTCGTACTCTTATAATTTAAAATAAAAGGAACATCTGATTTTTTTTTTTAATTTTTTTTATTTTTTAATGAATCTGATAAATGCATTTTCAACAATTTCTATGAGAATTGGGTCATGATCACATCGCCCTCGGTCTCAGCTCTAAGAAATAGTAATAATCAAACCTGGGAGAGCAGCGGATCTTTGAATAACAGCTCCGCGACAAATCTCAACAAGCCCTTTCTCCACTCCGTTCCTCCTTCGGATCCAATAAGGCAAGCTAATCGCCTTCCCATCAAGGTGTTGAAAATGCTTACGGCACGGACAGGACACATTCTGCACCCAGAGTATCTCCAGCCCCTGCCGTCTACACCCGTTAGCCCAATCGAGGTGAGGATTTTAAATTACAGTCTATCAAAATATGATTGTACAAAAAATTTAAATGATCTAGATAAAAAAAAAAAAAAAAATGCTGACTATTTCTATAAACTGGTAATAGTCTACATACAATTGAAAATGCGATATATATATATATATATATATATATATATATATATATATATATATATATATATATATATATATATATATATATATATATATATATATATATATATATGCCGGAACCCAAATTTGCAAAATGGTCATTGCATTATAACCATCCAAACTGTTTATAAAATTTGTAACTGTACATCACAGGAATACAAGAAATTAAATCAGCCAATTATAAGAGTTGGAAAGTGTAAAATGTTTTATTTTGTTGTGTAGTTCAAGGCATTGCGCTGTAGTGTCTGTGAGTAAGATGGTTTGTGCTCCCGTTTCTTCTCAACATTCCACTTGTGTAGCCATTTTCTCGGAATTATTAAATGCATAAATTAATTAATTAATGCGTTTGATCTATTTGAACCCTGTGTTTTCGACGATGTGAAAACTATTTTTTTTAAAATATATTGCATATTGTATTAAGCACGTTCTTCTTAAACTAATTTATACTATTTTTGCTTGTTTCTCGAAGCTTGATGCCAAGAAAAGTCCACTGGCCCTTTTGGCTCAAACTTGCTCGCAAATCGGAAAACCAGACCCTCCAGCCTCTTCTAAACTCTCCTCAGTAACATCTAATGGATCTAGTGACAAAGACTCCAAATCCGGTCCATTGAAACTGAGTGACATAGGAGTGGAAGACAAATCGAGTTTCAAACCATACTCAAAACTATCTGAGAAGAAGGACTCCGGGGTTTCCAGTGGAGAGAAATCTGGTTTCCGCGTGCCTAGCGCCACCTGCCAGCCATTTACTCCAAGGACAGGCAGTCCCAGCTCCAGCACTTCTGCATCCCCGCTGCCATCAGAGGGCAAACCAGGAGACAGTCAAGACAAGAAAGACTCCGAATCTAATAAAAATAGCACATCTGAGGGGTCTGGAGCCTCTAGCATCAGCCACAGCAGGATAAGTGTGAGTTGTGCTGGAATAAATGTAGAGGTCAACCAACACCAGGATACTAATTCGGGGTCAAAATCTGCAACTTCAGACTCTTTATCAGTATCTTCAGCCTCATCTGCATCAGTACTTGGATCTGGTCTTGTAGCTCCTGTTTCACCATATAAACCAGGACAGACTGTTTTTCCACTTCCACCGGCTGGCATGTCATACCCTGGGTCTTTGGCCGGGGCCTATGCTGGCTATCCACATCAGTTCCTGCACCACGGAGTGACTTTAGACCCAACCAAGTCCAACAGCCTAGTCAATGCCCAGCTTGCCAGTTCACTAGGCTGCAGTAAGGCAGGATCTAGCCCCTTAGCTGGAGCCTCACCACCTTCAATGATGTCTGCTAGTATTTGTAGAGACCCTTACTGCTTGAGCTACCACTGTGCAAGTCACCTGACTGGGGCTGCCAGTGCACAGTGTGCACACGACTCTGCAGCTGTAGCAGCTCTTAAATCTGGATACCCGCTGGTATACCAAACGCACCCATTGCACAGCGTCCACTCCTCCCCACCATCATTTGCTGGGCACCCCTTATACCCTTACGGCTTCATGCTCCCCAACGATCCCCTGCCACACGTCTGCAACTGGGTGTCGGCCAATGGACCTTGTGACAAGCGTTTTTCCTCCTCTGAAGAACTCCTGAACCACCTGCGAACCCACACAGCTTTCACTGGAACAGAAAAGCTCATATCCGGTTACCCAAGCTCATCATCTTTAGCCAGTGCAGCAGCAGCAGCTATGGCTTGCCACATGCACATGCCCCCAACAGGAGCCCCTGGGAGCCCCAGCACATTAGCACTCAGGAGCCCACACCATGCTTTGGGACTGAGCAGTCGCTACCACCCTTATTCAAAGAGCCCCTTACCAACTGGTGCACCAGTGCCAGTACCTGCGGCCACAGGACCATATTACTCTCCATACGCACTGTACGGACAAAGACTGACCACAGCATCTGCACTGGGATATCAGTAAAACAAAAAAGACTAACAAATTTATATAAAGAAAATACAAATATAAAGACTTTTATATTACTGTCCACTTAAGGACTGGATCCGTGGACACTGTATTTATTTATGTTAGCTTCAAGCAGGACAATAAAAACGAAAAAATAAATCTCAAAAGTGCATTACTTTAAAACTGAGCTCTATAAATAAAGTGAAACGCCCATGGTAGAATATTAATGAAAAATGAGGGGTTTTCTTTTCGATGTTTATTTGAAATTGCTATGATTGTATTGTACGTTCCTATTTAATGTCTCCTTGGAAGAAAATAATAATTTACATGCATGTCTGTTACTAAAATCCCAACTTGTCATTTATAATTTTAAATTGCAGTTATTTTTAAGGTGTATACCATGGAGAGAGAATTGGTATTTTTTTGTATGTATTCTGAAAAAAAAAAAAAAAAGAAACGGTTCTATTCCAAAAAATAAACTATCGTCTTTGATTTCTTGCGTTGCACTAAACATACCGGTTTCACAATGTAAGGAAGGTTTGTGGTATCATTTATGTAAGCTGGTGTGAAATTCTTCTGGGTATAACATAACTAAAACGGACATTATGAAATAAACTAAACTTGTTATTTAGTTATTTAGTTATATATTTTGACGGCAGGCTGGTGAGATTATTATTATTATTTAAAACATTTTATAAACACAAACGGGAATTGTAGTTTTTAAAAAAAATTGTAGAAATCTGAACGCTAGTTAATAGGTAGGGCGGCTAAATCTTTTTTTATTATTATTATTTTTTTATTTTTTATTTTTTTATATATATAGGCTGTCTGAATATTTTGATATACCAAGAAAGTGAAGAGTCAATAATAAATACTAATACGACAGTGTGTGGATTTCTTGTGAACAGTAAGTTCTGTAGACGTGCGTTTAATAAGCTTTTTACGCATATTGAAATACTAAACCTTTAAGAATCAATGTAAATTTTACGTCTTGAATTATTATGGTGTTAAGGGGTACTTTTATACTTCTATTTTCACCGTTTATAGTACATTATTTTACTTATGTTGCATTTTTTATTTAAAAAAAAAAAGTAAATTAATGTATGCGTTATTAGTCTTCATCTGTGCAAATATGTTGCACATTTGCCATTGGTTCAATATGTTAAATGTGCAAGATTCAATGATAAATATTGCATTTTGAAACGAAAGAACATTTTTAAATAATATGGAGGGTGGTATAACCCACACTGAACAACGAACGCACCATTTTCTTCATCAAACAATAAAGTGGCCTACTTTGTAATGTTTAAAAATACGTCTAAATCGGGGTATTGAGAGAAGACAAGACAGAAAACAAAACGTTAAAGAAGCTGAAAATATGTTTTTAAATCATGACTGGGGACAGTCGGTACCAGTCATTCTCATTAAAGGATTAGCCTATACAGCGAAAGAATAACAGCGTTTAGAGTGAACACGGTGACAAGGCAGTAGGCTAGAACCATGCTGTAGGAGAAATGAATTCAGAACGTGTAAATTGAAAACATACTTGTTGTAAATTTAAAGCAGAGCTATCGTTCCTTTTTTTAGCCCAGTGTGACACACATTTTTCGTTTTAAAACCAAATAATGTCCGATTTGCGAGTGTTATTTTCTGATGTATAACCCGAACATTGAGTTGTCAATGGCAATTACCCGTTAAAAATAACTTTTTATATCGCAATAAAAAAAAATAAAATAAAAAAAGCTGTGTGTAGGCAAAGTGCTTACCTTTCTGAATACAATATATGATCCAGTGTGTTTTTCTGCTACTTTCAATTTTCATATTGCGCCATCAAAGTGAACACATAACATTGCAGTGTTTTTTAAATATGGTTTTGTGTCAGGACACAAAGGCTAAGATGAGTTTCAGACGGTAATGCGTGATTATGTCTTCACAATTTGACGAGATCAAATTCATACTTTAAGTTTATAAGAGGCCTATAAACAAAACAAAATGTTGTTTTTTTTTTTAACCCTTCATCTTCTGGTGTATCTATTCAACAGGGAATGCGTTTTGATTAAAAGTCAATGGTTGAATTATAATGATAGTTAATAATTATGATTTTAAAATATGATGGCAGCCTATGGTCAATGTCACCTAACAGAAATGATTTCACATTAAAACTACTCAAGAAGACGAGCAGAAGGAGAAGAACCGTGCCAAAACATCTGCAGATTAACCAAAAAACGAGAGTGGACAAGCATATACATTTAATAAAGAAAAACATTCACCACGCAAATATCAAACCCCGACACACATTCATTCATAGATATATAACCAATTAATATAATATTTTAATGAACCGAACCTAAATGAGTGAGATTTCAAGATGCAAATAACATCAAACTTGTTTTGTTAAAACCAACACACTTGGCCTATTCAAAAGGTGCGATGTGTTAATTGTATTTATTTCGTGCAGTGACTCCATGCAAAAGTCCAAAAAAGCCGACATGTATTATTATTATTATTATTATTATTATTATTATTATTATTATTATTATTATTATTATTATTATTATTATTATTTGAAGAGAATATGGTTTGATTTGATTTATAGGCATATTTAATGGGACTTTATTCAGGAGCTTGGGGACGCTGCGTATTATGTATGTATGTATTTTTTTTATTTATATCAAACTTAAACCTAAACATTTTTTAATTAAGTATAGTAGGGAAGCAAATACGTTTTTAGCAGTGTAAATGTCTTTTTGGCTAAATATACCGTATATATTTGCAGTTACTGGTATTGAAATAAAGAATAGATCCACATTTTATTTGTTTAGATAAAATAACATTATTGGGCTTATTGGGCCACATATATATATATATATATATATATATATATATATATATATATATATATATATATATATATATATATATAATCACGTGCGCTTGCCCTTAAATGCAACCCTCATCGAAATAAAATACTATTTTAAGAATACATTAAAACAAAAACAAATCCATTACATTTTCACGGAGTCCAACGGGGACTGTTTTATAATTTAAAATATAGAAATATAGTCTTTTGACTTATTATGAATTTTATGTCAACAGTTCCAATATTTCCTACGTTCTTCTACATCGACACTGGCAGGGTGTTAATGAATGTACACCATCCTTTTTTTTTTTTCTTTACAAAAGAAACCCAACCAGATCAACACCTTTTCAACACATTCATGTTTCACACATTTTTAAGGGGCAGGAATACTCAGGGATGTATAAAAAAGTGTTTTACTATACAAGAGTAGTAATCATTATAGCTAGTTTAATACAAACTATAAGTAAAACGCTTAGAAACGGTTTACACAGCTCTTTTGTCGGGCGTAGTTTACACTTAAATGCCTTATGTTGCCTTTGCTTTGTGTAACTAATTTGCCATACTTCATACAGTTCTCATATGTTTGTTTAAGAGCCATATACACTGTAAAACAATATATTTTCAATTAAAAAATACATGCATTAAATCGTGACTATTAAAACGGTTTAAAATGTATGAATTTGGCTGTACCAGAGTCTAAAATCAACAGTCCAATTTGAATGATCGTTTAGATTTTTTTTTTATTTTATTTTAAATATAACTGACACAAACAGTGATTTGCAGCGACACTTCCTCAGAAATGCAAGCCCCCATCATCTTTTTCTGTGGCAGTTTGAAAAGCGAATTCTTCCCACTTTGAATGCTTAAAAAAAAAAAAAAAGCCATGGTGTATTTTCTCATCTTCTGATGAACTAAAGACAACCTGACAGTCCTGTCATCTGTCTCAACGTCACTTCAAGAAAAGGAATGATAACAGATCTGCATAAAGATGCCTGCCGAAATACTACATGTCAAAAAACGACTGCAGCATAAAGGAGGAGAAAATTAATCTAACTGCTCCTCACATATTGTACATGAAAGCAATCTTTTTAAAAGGGTTCAAGAAACAATCTAGATTTTAGTTTGTGTTTCTATGCCTTTTACCATCGACTCTTGGTAGCACTGTAAACCTAGTTTTCATTAAAAAAAAAAAAAAAAAAAAAAAAACCTTATTTAAAGTCCCGTTAAAAAAATCGTTATTTCTTGTTTATGTCGATTGTCTTAAATTTGGCAATGAGTAGTTACAACAGTCTCTACCAAAGGGACTTTTGCTGAAAATAACGATACCTGTACATCGAGTGGAGAAAAACAAAATCATTTAATGCTAATTGATGGCTCTGTTTTTCAAGTTTGCTCTTTTCCCCTAACATATCATGAGCAAACTGAGGTCCTATGAGTCGCTAGAAGGCGCTGCCACGTCTTTTCTAATGAATACAGTATATAGCTTGCTTCGTGTTCTCTCTACTCGATTGCAAGCCATTATGTTTTTTTCTTTGTCTGTACTTACACACATAAACTTTTTTTCTAAACAAGACTACAATCCCGTCGCTTTTACGTCCAATACTCAGATAATGTGATTGTTCAAATCATAAACTGACACACCTGATAAAGCTTCTCATTTGTTGCAGTGGATTATTTAATCCAGTCACATTAAAACTAGGCAAATTACACCATGCACCCTTAAAGCATAATGACACAAACATTACTAGATAAATAAGTAACCTCCCTGCTAAAAAAAATAATAATAATCCAGCAACGACCAGCACAGATGTATGCTGGCCAGAACTGATGGTTACACTATGTAACACAATTTTTGTTCTTGGGTAGTAAGTGTTATTTCCTAATTGCTTATGACTCAAAAGTATAGAAAATGGCTATTATTCCCCACAAACTTTGGACAGTGATATTTCAAACTATCACTATTTCCAATGGGAAAATGGGAAAATGTGTGTCTTTTCGTTCACATAAAGTCAGAAAAAAACAACATATGAATCCAAATTAACATGTATTTATACTAAAGTAATACAAAGATGATTACAAAAGATTTAGAAGTGAGTAGTTTTTCGAGATTTACGATTATACTGTATTTACAGTATAATTGTAAATCTCGAAAAACTACTCACTTCTAAATCTTTTGTAGTCATCTTTGTATTATTATTTACAGTATAATTGTAAATCTCGAAAAACTACTCACTTCTAAATCTTTTGTAGTCATCTTTGTATTACTTTAGTATAAATACATGTTAATTTGGATTCATATGTTGTTTTTTTCTGACTTTATGTGAACGAAAAGACACACATTTTTCCATTTTCCCATTGGAAATAGTGATATTTTGAAATATCACTGTCCTGGTCACAAAAGCAAAGTTTGTGGGGAATAATAGCCATGTTCTATACTTTTGAGGCATAAGCAATTAGGAAATAACACTTACTACCCAGGAACAAAACTTTTTTTTTTTTTTTTTTTGTTACACAGTGTTATCAATTGTCCTGCTGGATAAGCATTTGGTTCAGATGGTCGCAGCGAAAACAGGTCCATTAAAAAAAATCCTGCTACAGTAAAATAAAAAAATTAAAAAATTCTATACTCCTTAATGAATCTATTTGCTTCAGGCCTTGTCTGGGATTTGATATTACTGCTGAATACCCAGTAAGAGGTCAGTAAATTGTTCCAGTTTTCAACTGGTGAACTCATCTTTGTGGTCTTCTTAATCGATAACAAGATATTAGATATATTTAATAGTCATTTTCAAATTCTAAATTATATACTATAGAATTAAAATGATATGTATCTGATATAAAAAGATTAGAACCATCAATGGCCAAACTTGTTATCTTTAAATATAAATAAGATACTGTGTTGTGGAAAAGGCATAAACTATATATATTATAATGGGATCCCTGTCAATGTGCTTGTTGTATGATCCCTAGTAATATGATAATTGTAAAATATATATATTCTTCCAGGAGAAACATGGAAGTTGCCTATATTAAAGATGAGAAATATGACTAATATTATCTTTTTTTAATTAAAGGCAAAATAGTTGCTGTACTTCTGCCTGAATTTCCAGGCGCTGTAGGAACATAACTTCAACAGATATCCATTCCTAACATTGTAATGATAACCTTTATTACTTGTTTACTTTTCACTGAACTTTTTCCCACTCTGTCATAACCTTTAGACAACCTCACACAGTGTCTTACCAAAAAATGAGGTATGGGTTGCCTTGCCTGGAGATGCCTGGCCAAGTTCATCCCATCTACTGGATTGAGATCTGTCAATTGGGAGGGGTGTGAAACCCCAGCTGTGCTCTTAAAACCAGTCCCTGACCCCTCTGGATCAATGAATAGGGCCTTTGTTATCTTGGTAATACAAATTCCTGTCAAGACAGAAATGATCCACTGCAGGCAAACTACATCTGCTGTGATATTCAGGTTAGTAACCTTGGAGTGACCTGCAGACAAGGCTTCGGAAGATACATGGTCCTTGATAACTGAGGAGACCATCCAGCATTTTGAAAACTTTAAGATCTTTCTCATTTAAAGAAAAAAATTCCAAGCCACCCTCTGTATTACAGTACTGTTAATACAACTGCAGTTTTTTTTTTACCATCATGGCCCAACATCTGTCCACTGGTAGTTTCCTACAAATGTCATTATTGCGGCTCATCTAAGCAATTTCTTCATTTATTTTATTTTAAAGTACATATAAAATATAATCAATCAATTACAAAATGTTTTGGGTAGTATTGCAATAGCCTGTTTACATACATAATTCTGCTACTGCACTACTACTACTAGAAATAACAATAATCAAATAATAGAAATGGTCTGGCCATTACAAAAAGAACATAGACATCATAGGAAGTTAATAGATATAGAACATTTTCTCAGAAAAAAAAATTTAAATCATTAATTCTGAGTTAATGCTATTTATTAATGAAGCATTTCAGCGACTATTAGCATATTAATGAAGGGGTTCATGAGAAATTACCAAATGCAAGAGTCAACTTTGGGGTGCCTTTGGAAAATTGTTGCACGCACTGAACTTTTTTTAAAAAATGTAAGTAAGACACATGTATTTGTAATTATATACATGAATGGTTTGTAATTGACTGCTAAATACAAATATAATTGCTGTGCTATTTAAACCTAGTTGTTACTAATGTTATTAGTAACGATCAGCTCTGAGGAAGTTTGAACGTATTGTAGAATAAATAATTGTCTCCATCTGATTCCTGAAGATTTCAATACATCTTATTTTGCATGCATCTTAATCTGTAAAGTGTTATACACTTGCCCAACCAAAGAGTTCACAAGAACACAGCCTTGTACCTTGTAGAAAGGATCTACTGTACATACTGACATATCCAAAGCAATTTTCTCGCAATCGTACATGCTTCATATTGAGTAACTTTATGGGCGTATGCATTGTTATCCTAACTGTTTTACATTACTAACACCCTTCACTTAATGACTGCAATGTTTTCACTATTAGACTATATCATGTGTAACAACTCTTTCTGTATCTTAAGTAATGTTTTACAGTGATCCATTATATAAACAACGCAGACTAGTAGCAATTCTCTTGTGGCTTTAGGTGTTTTACATAGATGCTGATCTCTTCAGATGGAAATAAAAGAACAACAACTAAAATGAATAAACCTGTTAGAAGTGTAACATCCTAGCCCCAGGCAAAATTGAAAACAGAGTGGCTAATACAGTACTGCTGTCGAAATAAAAATAGACTTGGTTAATAGGTTGTGTCAATAAGTGGTATTAAGCAAAATGAATAGACATTGTTAATGCTAAAGTAAATGGTACTTTATTATTTTCTAAAACTTACCATTTGCATTGGATGTATGTTAATGGGCAATTAAAATTACTGTTCTGTTTTTACAGTTAAAAAACACAAGAGGATGAACATGTGTCACATGTATTAGGCTGATGCTACTTGCTGACCACTACAGTTCAAGATATCAAAGGTTAAGTGAGGGGCAGATTATATGGCACTGATGGAGTTCTTGTGAGAGCTTTTGCAAAGAACCTAAGTCTCATCTAATATTTAAGGGGAAAACAATCTTCTTCCAGTCATTTAGCATTGTTAAAATGACATAATTGAGGATAAATCAAAGTCACTTTGGTGAAGTGTTATGCTAGTGCTCTGAGACATGATATTTAGACAAGCGGCCGAGGACTATCACCATGGCTTCACAACAATCCAACGCCTGCCATAGCACATGATAAAAGAGATACTAGATTTAATGGGTATTTCATTCTAAAATAAAACCAATATTTGCTCTGCAGTGCTTTTAACAGTGTGTCTATAATTTAATGTGTTTTGTAGAGTTAGGCAGTTTGTTTCTTTGTTGACTAATTTCTACTAATTAAAATCACACAGATTTATCACTAAACAATGAGATTTTATTACTTTTAGAATATAAATTGATGTTGGCTATTACTACATTTCATTCATGTGTATTACCTCATTAATCATTGGGCATCTGACATCATTTTAAGCATATGCTAGCTTTTTTTTTTTTTTTTTGTCCTGACTTGTAAATGAAATATGTAAATATATTCTTTTTGATTTATGAGCTGTATAAAAAGAGAGATGGATAAACAAGGTATACTCATTTTCTGAACATCTAAACAGTGTATTACTGTCCAAACAAAAATGTGTTTTCTATAAAAATTTCTTTTGTATTGGGTTGTCTTTGGTTCTTGCAATCTTCATGTTCCACACTGTAACACTGCAGTTGCAACTTCGACGTTTTTTTTTTTTTAATGATATAAACAGTCACAATGTTGCAGGTAGATTTGCAATAGTGGATTTAAGTATTTTTCTTCAACTTCTGCATCTTTCTAATTTCTAATAAAAAAAACACTGAATGCAAAGCTTAAATTATAAGGCAATTTGTAACACCTAATCACTCAAACGCCTTTTTAATTTCAATTAGAATATGCAGACTGATTCCTTTGCATTTTTTCAGCAGTTCCTCAAGATTATCTTATTTAATATATCCCATTGTATAGTTCATATATAATGTCTGACCCTTGCAAAAACTAGAATGCTAAAACGCATAGCAACAATCTTAAACAATGATTTATTATGACACAGGATGTGGGACAATTCCACAGCTTCTGTGATTGCAGTAATGAAGCTGTAAACCAAATGGCTTGAAATGAAGCAAGGCTTTACAATTTAATCAGCTCATAAACAGATCTACTGCATCAAGCAAATGACATTATTATCCATCCGAAGTAAATCATGCTAATCTCAGGAGATAAAATCAACATCATTAATGGTCACATGTCATATTCATCAACACTAAACCACCCCCTTTGACAGATTAATCCTAACTGCAGCTCCCACGATGTATGGTAATGGAGCCTGTAGCTAACAATTCACTCCATAACAAGGCAGCCCAGAACCTTGTAGAGCTTTTACATGGACATTTTTTTTCATTGATTTACAAATTTTAAGTGCTCATCAAGGTGATATACAAGTGGAAAAATGACATTTGGAAAGCTGTGTCATTCAAAAATGCAATTCTCGTGACAATTTTCTGGTGCTTTGAAACCTAATTGAGGTCGTTCAGTGATGGCTTGGGATAATTCTCTGTACTAGGATATGTCTATACTTAGTTAATTTACCCATTTTAGCTTTGGAAGTGGAATATATTACAGATATTTTATCTTTAACTAGATTTTGCCAAGCACCTGAACATATAAATATTGTATTGGTATTGTAGGAAATAAGAAATGATAAGCAAAGGGAAAGATATTATACATCTTACTGTTTAGTTGTGTATTTCTATGTTTTAGGCACAACAGTAGACATGTGTTATATATCTGTATATATATATATATATATTATATATATAGATATATATCTATGATATATATATATATATATATATATATATATATATAGTACTGTGCAAAAGTAAGCATGCTTTCAAAGATAGACATGTTAATAGTTACATTTATCAATTAACAAAATGCAAAGTGAGTGAACAGAAGAAAAATCTACATCAAATCAATATTTGGTGTGACCACCCTTTGCCTTCAAAACATCATCAATTCTTCTAGGTACACTTGCACACAGTTTTTGAAGGAACTCGGCAGGTAGGTTGGCCCAAACATCTTGGAGAACTAACCACAGTTCTTCTGTGGATTTAGGCAGCCTCAGTTGCTTCTCTCTCTTCATGTAATCCCAGACAGACTCAATGATGTTGAGATCAGGGCTCTGTGGGGGCCATACCATCACTTCCAGGACTCCTTGTTCTTCTTTACACTGAAGATAGTTCTTAATGATATTCGCTGTATATTTGGGGTCGTTGTCATGCTGCAGAATAAATTTGGGGCCAATCAGATGCCTACCTGATGGTATTGCATGATGGATAATTATCTGCCTGTACTTCTCAGCATTGAGGAGACCATTAATTCTGACCAAATCCCCAACTCCATTTGCAGAAATGCAACCCCAAACTTGCAAGGAACCTCCACCATGCTTCACTGTTGCCTGCAGACACTCATTCGTGTACCGCTCTCCAGCCCTTCGGCAAACAAACTGCCTTCTGCTACAGCCAAATATTTCAAATTTTGACTCATCAGTCCAGAGCACCTGCTGCCATTTTTTCTGCACCCCAGTTCCTGTGTTTTCGTGCATAGTTGAGTCGCTTGGCCTTGTTTCCACATTGGAGGTATGGCTTTTTGGCCGCAAGTCTTCCATGAAGGCCACTTCTGACCAGACTTCTCCGGACAGTAGATGGGTGTACCAGGGTCCCACTGTTTTCTGCCAATTCTGAGCTGTTGGCATTGCTAGACATCTTCTGATTGCGAAGGGAAGTAAGCATGATGTGTCTTTCATCTGCTGTAGTAAGTTTCCTTGGCTGACCACTGAGTCTACGGTCCTCAACGTTGTCCGTTTCTTTGTGCTTCTTCAAAAGAGCTTGGACAGCACATCTGGAAACCCCTGTCTGCCTTGAAATTTCTGCCTGGGAGAGACCTTGCTGATGCAGTATAACTACCTTGTGTCTTGTTGCTGTGCTCAGTCTTGCCAAGGTGTATGACTTTTGACAGTAAACTGTCTTCAGCAACCTCACCTTGTATGCTGAGTTTGGCTGTTCCTCACACAGTTTTATTCCACATACACAGCTGTTTCTGTTTCAGTTAATGATTGTGTTTCAACCTACATATTGAATTGATGATCATTAGCACCTGTTTGGTATAATTGTTTAATCATACACCTGACTATATGCCTACAAAATCCCTGACTTTGTGCAAGTGTACCTAGAAGAATTGATGCTGTTTTGAAGGCAAAGGGTGGTCACACCAAATATGGATTTGATGTAGATTTTTCTTCTGTTCACTCACTTTGCATTTTGTTAATTGATAAATATAAACTATTAACATGTCTATTTTTGAAAGCATTCTTACTTTACAGCATTTTTTCACACGTGCCTAAAACTATATATATATATATATATATATATATATATATATATATATATATATATATATAGATAGATATAGAGATATATAGATATAGATAGATATAGATATATAGATATAGTTTGCTATATGCTTCATCCCATTTTTATTTGTCCAAAATGTTCTTTTGGTTTACTTAATAGGTCAAATCTTTTAAAAAAGAATATACTTTTTATTTAACATTATATTGACTCTTTATGCAGGTTTTAAAAGCATCCACTATTCAAAATGTCTTTTTTTTTGAGCTATCAAATGCTGCTGACTGACATAATGACTGACTAGCAACATGCCGCATTGCCTGAGTGGGTGCAAAAAATATCTGCAACCTTTGTAGATCTAAGCAGTATGAGCTAAGCCCAGAAAAGATAATGCATTCAAGTGATTTATGAGAGCTACATTTATCAAGTTGATACCAGCTATTCAACTATTACAAACAACCACACTACAGTGGTAATTTATTTAAGTCAGTTCCTCCACTTTTTTCCAGAGTTTTAAATTGTCCTATAAGCTATTTCCATGCTGAATATCTAACTTGATTAAAATATGGGGTGAAACATTAATAGCATACACGTACACATGTTTTTATATTTTCCATTAAATACTTGTAAACAATTTATGAAAACAAAAATGTTAAGCATCTCATGATGAAACTAATGGATATGACCAAGAGATTAATGGGCCCATATTTACAGCAAGAGTGCTGCAGGGCATCTGTGGTTTCAGTAAATTATTATTGTTTAATGCATGTTGGTTTTAACTGTGAATCTACTGTGTAATTTACCTTCAGTTATGTATGTTTATTCTTTTTTCTTTTTTTTTTTTTTAGTGTGTCTAATTATTTTACCTCTGATGTTCTCACCAATATGGAATGTTCAATCATCTCTTCCCCTCACTGCAGCAATTCCCCACACAGCTCAGGACACCTGAAGGTCTCTGAACCCAGGACTGAGCCAGCTTCCTCTTTTACACCCAGTAACTCGAGAGTGGATGTCGGCAGCTACTGACCTCTAGAGGGCAAAGGCCAGCTCTACAGGTGTCTGCCTTTGAGCTCACCGGGAGCCTGGCCAGCAGAATTAGTTGTAGGGCTATGAGGAGAAACCGTCCTTGATGATTTTGCCTCCCTAACCTTAGGGAACACCAGAGACAATCAATCAATCAGTCAATCTTTATTTTTATATAGCACCATTCACAAAAATATGCCTCAAAGTGCTGAATAAGATAAAATAAAACAAAAAAAGTATTTTTTTCTAAGAAGAAATACAGAAATGAAAATACTTAAAATCAATACAAACAAGTAATAAATATATAAGCATAAATATGTAAGTAAATAAGTAAATTAAAGAACACTAAAAACAAGTGATTCAAATAAATATAATTTACAGAATTGTAAAGGATATTGTAAAAAAATAAATATAATTTACAGGACTGTGAACGCTCTGTCATAAAAGTAAGTTTTAAGTCTTTCTTTAAAAACAGCACAGAGGAAGCCTTCCTCACAGATGGTGGCAAGCTATTCCACAGTTTAGGGGCTCTGTAAGAGAATGCTCTGCCACCTGTATTTTCTTTTTCTGAATCCTTGGAATGTTAAGCAAGGCTGCACCCTGTGATCTAAGAGGCCAACTAGGAAAATATGAAGTCAGAAGTTCTTTTAAGTATAGGGAACCACAGTTAAGGAAAGCTTTATATGTCACAAGCAGGATCTTAAAATTAATCCTGAAACGAACAGGAAGCCAATGCAAGTCTCTCCGCATCAAACTGAGAGAAAATACGGCTAAGTTTAGCAATATTTCATAAATGAAAAAAAGGACATCTTAGTGACATTTCTGATATATTGCTCAAAGGAAAGATCTCGATTGAAAATAACAGCTACATTTCTAATTTCAGACTTCCAATTAGAGGGGAAGCCACTAAGATTAGGTCAGATAACTTTATGTTACTTCAGCAATTAAAGGGTCCCAAAAGCATTATCTCAGTTTTATCAGAATTTAGAATCCAAACAAATTTTGACATCCATTTTTTTATGTCGCCCAGACAACTAGTCAGTGCACATACAGCTAAGTTGTCTCCTGGTTTAAATGACAAATATAGCTGAGTGTCATCGGGGTAGCAATGGAAGCTTATCACTTAACTTGGAGCAATATCCACCAAAGGCAACATATACAGTGTGAAAAGACGTTCCCTTTGGAATCCCCAGAAAGACTGACAACTTTGCATAGCCAGGATGCAAACATGCACTGTATAACTCACCCTGCAACCACATGGCTGTGCTTTTACCAGATGAGCCACTGTGTTTTCTTTTAACTAGCGGAAACAATATGCAGTACATAGCTCATTGTGAGTGGAAGGCAACTATATTATTAGCAGCTGCAAACACAATCCCAATCTAGTAACCTTATTTATTTTTGTTTTAGTTACTAAATGCTCTTTGCTTTTAGTAAACTTGAATTCTTCCAATAAATAAAACCTGACTATTTGCTGTATCAAGGCTCAATTTGTGTGTTAACATGCTCATAACCCTGTGAGATGTTTAAATCAACAATGGGTTCTGTGTTGATACAGTAAGATTGTAATTTGCTGAACTGACATTGATCAGTTTGTTAACTTTTCTTCATAAACAAAGTAATTGCAGAAAGTTTCTGTACATAACTCAGAGTAAACTTTACCCTTCATCAACTTCTTCACGCCACGTTACTGCACTGATGGTTAATAAACACGTTAATTAGACTTATAAAGTTTCAATGTGAAAAAACAGTTACCATGCTTGTTATTTATGCAAATGATGGGTGGGTGACATCGCCAGACCAGGAAATACATAGGCTCAGTACTGCGGAGTAAGATACAAATGCTCTCGATCTTTATTAAATCAATTATACAAACCAAACTCAAACAGAACAGCACGGTGGCCAAAATAAACAAACCCAATAAGCCAACCAATATTGTGCTGGTCTAAATACAGCACGAGTAGCAGCTGTTGCTGTAAAATTCTTTCTCCTCTCCAATTAACCATTTGAAGATGGTCGCATTCTGCACATGTTATTTTTGGCTGGGGAGATAATTGCTTGCTTCCCTGCCAACCTAAAACCACACTAATAATAATATAAAATAGATTTATGTAATAACAATAATAATAAAAAAATGCAAATAACCATAGGGGCAGGGCGTACCCCATCACAGTCACAAAAAAACAGAACAGGAGATGCTAAATAAAACACAAAATATATTACAATACAAAAATGGTAAAGAAGCCGCATTTATTATGTTACCTTCAAAAATCTGTGTATGCCTGCAATTGTAAGTCTAATCTTGTTTATAGGATACACTGCTGATAAATACAAATTATATTAATGAAAAAACAACATGCCCATCCCTCACTGTGTGGAAAGTCTTGCAACAAATAAAGCAATCATCTTAAAAAGATAATCCATTAACTATCAACTATTTCTTCATTGTTCCCTTTGGCACTTATGTTCAGGGACTGTGGGTTAATAAATGATGTGAGGTATTCCGGAACACCTTGTTAATAATTCATAAGATGGGTCTTTTGTTTCAAGAGAGAGCTATTAAAGTCCATTGTCTCTTTTGAAGAATCTGAAGTTGCACAAAGTCACACAATGTTAAAATGATCCTTTCTTTTTTTGTTTGGACAATAACACTAAAAGCATGCATTGTTTATTACATATACATATTTGACACTACTACTAATACTACTACTACTACTTCTAATAATAAGAACACTTATTATCTATGAAGCAGATCTTTTATACAGACATAAAATACATATTTTTGTTGCCTCAACTAAGAGGATAACGATCAATGGGTGACCTCCATTCCTGCTGTCAAGCTGTTCACCTCTTTGCTTCCTCCAAACGTAATCATCGATACCAATCTATTAAACTTTAGATGGGCCTATCCTGGGAAGGCTCTGCATAGACTTGTATGGCGTCTGACCAGTAGGGGTTGTTGGAGTGTGATGAGGCAAACTATCCACAGATTACTTTCTTCCCTCACGCTGCAGGAGTGCAAATGCTGATTCAGTGGTTCCTGTGAAACCACAGCCGAGATTAGCAACAGAGCGTGAGTGAGTTTGAACTACATTTCCATGGATCATAGCATGCAATAGGTTTACAATACAGGTGGAGAAAAAAGATCTTCCATCCTTAAAAATGTTTTTTGATCTAATAAATGGCAAGACATTGGTCAGAAAGAAAAAAAAAATATCTATTTAGCTTTTTAATCCCAAGGTTCTGGTACAGGAAATGAAAGAAATGCTTGAAATTATACAGTACATTAAATATTAATAATGTATTCTAAGAGTGAAGAAACTGTGTGTCAATGTGTATATGGCAGCCTGTGCTATAAGCCTCTTTGCCATAACACTATATATATATATATATATATATATATATATATATATATATATATATTATATATATATATATATATATATATAAAACATGGAAATAAAGGCACTTGATGCTACTATTCATGTCAACTGGGTTGTTTGGACTCTATATTTTATCCTTTACTGGCCTTGGACAGTAACGTTTTTCTTTTCTGCAGCAAAGTTGCTCATGGTGTATTGGACTCTTTTAATTTGCTGCTTTCAGAGAAGTAACAATGTAAAATGACATAATGATGTATGGCACCTTCTACAAGAATCAGATGCAAGATGCCAAAACCTTTGGGAATTAAATAATCTCTGGAGCACTATTGTACAATTGTCCTAACTGGATCATTCTTAATTAGCTTCAATTAATTACTTGTGACAGCATGCTGAAATATCAAATACATAGGAAAGAAAATGCTCTAAAATTTCTAGCTATTATGAAAACATACCAGCAATGAAACAACGTGGCAGGCATTTGAGCTACACAACCACCTTTAAACCAGATAATGCCAGTTTATACACTGCATTTTACTAATGTTTTACATATTAAAGCTAATTTATATTTAATGTTTTTTAATTGTTTTTTGTTTTTTTTTCGAAGTCAGATTCCCTCTTGGCTAGTAGTGGTATTTTATATACAAGTCTAGGAAAGAATACATTTGTACAATACATGTGTGCTGTAGTAAACTTCCATAGGTGGATGGATATCATTTATTTTTTATAAACATTTGTATTAAAGATAATACGAGCTAAAGCATACAGAGTGGTTAGCAATGAACAAGTACAGCAAAGTTTCATGTTAAGAATATAACCAAGGCATGTAGTAATGCTAAAAAAAAAAAACCATAACATTCCATGACTGATGTTTCAACTAGAAGTTTTTCTCAAATCTTAGATTGAAGACATTCAAAAACTTCTATGCAAATCTTGAAAAAGGGAATACCTAATGCCCTAAGCCTAACCCAAATGGTTGTTAAAGAAACATGTGTGCTTAGACTGAAATTGGTTCTCTACTGATGTGCATTATTAAGCCCTGTTTTGACCAAAAGAGAGAATTGATAAATGACATTTGATCCAGTAATTGGCTGACATTTGTATAGTCAATAACACCCTCCACATTCAGTGGGGACAATATAATAACCAGAACAACATAGTATATTGCGGTTTAGTTGATTTCTAAACATAATATTAATTATTTCATCATAAAAAGGCATTATCATCAAAGAAATTATAGCTCCTTTTATTCAAATGTTTACATTTGTCAACACAAATGCCACTTTAGAGTGAATGAGGTCATGTTATGTGCTCTGATATCCATTCAAGGGTGTATAAACACATCCATTGTGTGTCTCACTAAAATGTATTTAGTGTTTTATTTCATAAAGCTGCCAGTCACCTGTATTTGCTATTCCATAAGTTTTAAGCTAATATTTGACGTGACCTGTTGAAAAGGCAGGCAATAAAGCCATGCATTTCAAGTATTATCTATATACTTACTAAATGAGTAACCTGTTGCCATGGCTTCAGTACAGTTTGGCTTTTACAGTGGACGTGAAACTGCCATAATTGGAATTTTAAAATGTTTTGTTTCTGTTAAAAAAACTATTTTCTTGTACATATGAATGTCTTTTCCATCAGGAGTTAAACTTAATTAATGTATTATTTATTTCCCAGTAGTTCTGTTTATGTCCATTTACACATCCATCCTGTCCATGCATGTAGTAAGACATTTTTCCTTAGAACATATTAATATTGAATACATGCTTGAAACTGGTTGCACAGAAATCAAATCAGAACTTTGACAACTCGCTAATCGCTCTTAACAAAACTGTACTTAATAGAGTTTTCTTTGTATGAGTAGAAGAAACAAGATACTTACAAAATAAAAGAAAACGCTATTAAATACAGTTTTGTTAAGTGCGATTAGCGGGTTATCAAAGTTTTGATTTGATCCCAGCCATTATGTGTTCACTGGACTGTGTCTTAGTACAAATGTAACATGCTGACACATATGCACTGTACTTATATACGGAGTGGTTTTGGTGGCCAAGGTTCACTGAAACTTCAATCTGGAGAGAGGTCTCTGGGTTGGGCCAATGTGGGCATTCTAGCATAAGAACCTTGCATGGATCAAGATTATGTTCATGTAATTATATAATAACTGTAATGTATTTGCATTTTAGAATATTGGCCCATATTTCCCCCTATGGGCAAATCACAGCCAAAATACCCCTTCCAATAGTAAATGTATTACATGGGCAATTTGCCCACAGTGACAAATAGGAACTATTATTTTTATTACAATCATACTACAATAAAATAATACAGTCAATAAACAATACATGCAAGATAAATATTTTTAAGCATCTAACTTGTACAGTATTTTCATCATCCTGTAAACTAGCTGTTACATTGTAGAATTAAAATCCCTTTTTTAGACCAATGATATTCTATCATTTTACTAATAATAAGCAGAAATATATTATTGGAGACAGATGATCAATCTTATCCTCATTAAGCAGTTTTGAATAGAGTGCAATTTAAAATAAAGACTCTTATAGGCCGTGAAGAACAAATCAATTTCACAGCAGAAACGTTTATGTCTTCATTAGCAAACTTTCTTTGTTTTAACCAAGGCTGATATAAAGATGATTCATTTAAACTTAACTTTCAACATGCTTTCGGTTTTTATTTTTGGTCAATACAGGCCAACTTGTTTCTTTAGTGTGCTATTAGATTTTAATAAGAGAAGTAGGTAACCCTAATCTAAGTTAAATGTAATGTAATGACTTCATAATAAGTAACAATGTTAAAATCAGATTCTGGAATCCTTACCCCTAATTTTTTCACTGAACAAACACCCACAAATATGGTTGTTATGTTCACCTCATACAAGAAGATAAGATGTATATGTCTTCTTTTATCAACAATAGTGTGCAAAAGAAAATTATGGATACCTAAGTAAACAAGTCTTCTTTTGTGGTTCAGTATTATAAGAACACAATTCTAGAAAATACTAAATACACACTCAAAAAGAGGAACATTGTGGACAAGATGGCATTCTAATTAGGGAAGTGAATGTTGGGATAAAAGACAAATACCATCATTTGCTCCTTATTCATCAATAAAGGCATATCCAGGTCTTCAAAGGATGCGATGTTCAATTTGCAGCCATCACAGATCCAAGGGCTCATACAAGGAATAACCTGTAAACTTGCCTTGTAAAATACTGCAAGTCAGTGCAATAAAATGCAGGTCACCACAGATTCATTTTCTGCATTTACTATACAAGGATAAGATTTTGGACATAAAGTGAACTATATTACCTAGAGTATTTAACTGTGGCATCATTAGTCAAAGCCAAAACAGTTACACCATTTCTTTTTTACAAAACAACATGTAGAAATAATGGCAATATTGGCCTTTTGTGGACATCATTTCTCTGTTTCTGGAAGACACTGCAAACAGCCACTTATCAAAATGTGACCGATGTTTTTTTATCCAAACTCCCACACCTAACTGACCTTATCCTGAAAGTTTTGTACCTATATTATCATATTGTTAATTTCAGTGTAGGCTTCTTTTTCTTACACTGTACACATCATTATGCATCGCCCCCTCCTGTCAACCTTTAATATGCATTCATTCAATTTCATTGTTATCCTTCTCATTTACACTAACACTCTTCATAGTGATGATTTCTTCACAACTGTATTTCCAAGGCCACAGAAACAGTGAGCGTTTTCCTACATGCAGTGTATTTTCACAAACCCGGCTTCCTTATCATAAAATTAACACATATTTTTAAGCACTTGCAGTTATTGATTTTTAAGTCAACTTTTAAGCTGAGTATGATTTGAACCAACTGGGAAACACAGGAGGACGTAGATAAAGGCAGCCACAGGGGGTAATAAAAATGTTAAATTATAGTAGCTTTTTAAAATGTTAATTTAAGGCTGATTTGAAAGGCGACTCATCTGTTATAATTGTGGATTGCGTGCAGTCAATCAAAGTTAATTCCCAGGGAAGCAGGGAAGCTTATACATTCAGAAATACCGTATACATGGACACTATTTATGTTTACTTTGCAACAAGCTGACAAACCTTGACAACAGGGATTTTTTTGACACGTGGGAAATGTTTTAGTTTGGAGCTATCAACAAAATCCATCACAACCATGGCTACTCAATGTTTAGTATGACACCATTCTGAGGTAATGTATTATACATTCTGAGACACTATATTATGTTGACCGCAGCATTTTTGATTACACATTGAATCATAATATTCACATTTCACTGTTGTGTATTTGTTATTCCATCTTCTTTGTTTACCTCATGAGTTATTAGCATTAGTGACATTCTAAGTGGGGATAGATTGTGACAACACTCTACGATGTAAGAACAACAGTTATTTTTTTAAATTTTTTTAATTTAGTCGTTGCCAATAATTTTTTATTTTCTCCCAATTTGAAATGGTCAATTATTATTTATGCTCAGCTCACCGCTACTACCTCTGCGCTGACTCGGGAGCGGCGAAGACGAACACACGCTGTCCTCTGAAACGTGTGCCATCAGCCGACCGCTTCTTTACCCACTACAGATTCACCATACAGCCACCCAGGAGCTACAGCGTGGAAGGACAACGCAGCTTCCGGGCGGCTAGCAGGCAAGCCCGCATGTGCCCAGGCAGACTACAGGGGTCGCTGGTGCACGGTGATCCGAGGACACCCTGGCCGACCTAGCGCCTCCCCCCCGGCAACACTCAGCCAATTGAGCACTGCCTCCTGGGAACTCCCGTCCACTGTCGGCTGTGGAATAGCCCACTCGAACTGGTGACGTCCAGGCTATAGGCCGCATCCTGCACTCACTCAACAGTTATTAGTAATAGTAGCATTCTTGGTTAAGAGACATTGGGTCGCCTTCCAGCTCCACCCCCATACTCTCCCATTGAGACAATTACAGTTTCCTTTCTTTTGCAAACTTAACCATTATGAGATTTCAAATAAATTCCACCCCGTTGCATGGGAGTTCAGAGGTTTAACTGTAGTAAGTACTGACCAACATATAGTTACAAGTTAAATTTAGATTTATAACAAGTCAGCCCTTTATTGCTATGATTAGACCACCACATTTGTAAAAAAATTTTCACAAAGTTCACAAAGTTTGAAACATTTCGGTCATCAACAATATTCCTTAACAAATAAGAGTACAACAATACAACAGTTTAGCATTTTGAGCAGCATTGCAAAACCAGTCCACTATTTTGCAGCTCTTAATACATGTTATTGTGCTATTACTGTAATGCTTGCGAAGTTGTTGAAAGATTGATTAATCTCTAGGATTTCTGCAGGTCTTATTTTTTGCCAAATGTATTCTGGCATAATGTTTTACGTACTTCTGTGAAAGCTCAAATTCACATAACGCAATCAAAATTAATTTATTAAATTGCTTCCTTCAGTGTTTAGGTTTTCACATATGGTAGCTTTTACTTTTAGGAATATAAAAGTGTGTTTAGCTTGTTATCAGAATAATCCAAATAAAAATGCATCTTATTTTCCACATACTGTACGTCACCTAGCTGAACTAAAAAAAGATGACACTTGGAAGAAGTCTCTGGTTTAAAAAAAAAAAAAAAAAAAAAAAAAAAAAAAAAGTTAAGACGATGCCCTTATTATAAACACACATAGACTATTACTTTTTTCATGTTACAGGAGAGAGTGTGCAGACAGTATATAAGCCACCTAATTGGAAAAATTGGAGACTTGATCTGTCAACTTGATGGCATCTGAGAGCATTCATCTCTCTAGTTTATCACTGGGTCTCCACCAAAACGCAAACACTGAAAATTATTTCATGCCACATTATTTGCATTTCATCCAGTCATTATTAAGATTGTAGCCGAAGGGTGTAATAAATGTTTAATGGCATGCAAACCAACGTAATGGAATGTAAATTTCAAAGTATGTCCATACATTTATTATCTAGAAGAATAACATACATTATTTAAGCTGTGATGTACAATGACAAGAAAAGCAAGTAGTGCAGTATATTTGAACACATTTAGCATGTCTCTATGACTAAATCTGCAACAATATTTTACAGAATGAATCGTTGATGTAATTTTGTGGTTATATTGTTTGAGCAATATAGGACCAGGGACAGTTAATTTAATTATTTTGCTTTTGAGATTTCAGAGAAATTACCTAGCACCTAGACACCCACATGTAAAGGTAATTGAGTACTCAAAATACTTCTCTATTGCCTAATGTATTGAAAAGCAATTCAAATTAAGAAATGTACTTATAACCTTATAGCACAGTACTCAATAGTAGTTTTATCTCCTGCACAGGATGAATATATACTGTATATAATCCTGTCGGTAATACATCCTAAGTCATAAATAACATTTTCACGTTACTAATGCCTGTAATGTGTAACACATTATTGACCGTTTGTATTTTTTCTTATCCTTGGGATATGTGTATTACTTCCATACAAGTGCCTTGCTTGCATAAGAATAGTTTAAATACACAATCATTTCCTCAACAGATTGGAGAAACAATATCTTTCAAATGAATCTTGAATCAAAGGCATTAATAAGTAGGTAACACTTAATTAACTTCAGGATTTAAAGCTGTTGTCAAATGGAAAAAAAGAAGACAGGAAAAATAACACGTGGCATTTTGTCCAAGGAATGGATCAATTGAAATACTCTCTGGTATGATGTAATTGCTCTCAATTTCATAAAAAAGGATTTATTGAAAATCAGATACAAGGTTATGGGCTGCAATGACAGCAATAGAAAAATGTTAAATTTACTGTCTGCTTTTATAGGATTTTTGAAATAATTGTTGCGGAACATGACGGTAAGTTAGCCGTTATAAACCTGTCCTCCATATAAATTACCTAATCAAGGGATCCCAGCGGTTATATAAATGAATACAGTCATTTTTCTTTAGCGGTCTGTTTGAGAGTATAAACCTAGGACAATGGCCATATACTTTGCTGGAAGGGAACTTACATAACTGTTTACAGAGTCATAAGAAAATAGATGACTTTTTGCATGCTCTATCAACTGTGAAATGTACATTTAATCATCCCCAGGAACCCTTTGGTTTATTTGTGTTTTATCAAGGATTTACATTTTCAAACAACCAGTATATTAATCATTACTTCATCAACTCATTCCAGTGACAAGCAGAATTAACCTTTTTAAAGTGATATGTTAAATTGGTGTGCTTTCCATTGCCAAAGCAATTATGAACTTCATCCACTTGCCTTCACCTGGCCCAGTTAGGATGAATTAGAAGGACATGGACTGTATTTATTTATAGTTCTCTGAGTACAACTATTAGGTACAAAGTTATACCTTTAGGGGATATAGGTATAATTTGTTACTCCAGTTAATTCAGCGATTTAACATTGCAAATCACAATCTATAATATGAATAACATGAATGGCCTGAGACAAAACATAGGCCCCTGATGCACAATAACTGAATGGTGATTGTCACGGATAGCTTGTGTAGTGATGTCAGACCAGGAAATGCTGGACACAGTGTGGTGAGTGAAATGCGCTGCTGCGCAGATTTATTACACAAAACAAATGATTTTAAACACAAAAAACTATACTTTGTAAAACAAAATAGCGCGATGGCTGAAACAAACAGACACACAAAACAATGATACAAATAAGTACCATGCTGAGCTGTTTCAGTATGAGTATCAATTGTTATTATTTTAAAGTTCTACCTCCTTCTCTCATCCATTCTCTATTGTGAACACCAACCCCAGTGGGAAATTTGAGCTCCTTTTAAGCAGTTGTGCCGGGACTTGATTGCTAATCATTCAATCTGGCCCTGGTACATCCACATGCCCAGATACCGATCATAATTTTAAATCACCCGTGCTACATAACCCACAATATACAATAAACCAAATACACCCAAGGGCAGGGGGTACCCCATCTCAGTGACATAAAGTGTTTTGGAAGAAATGTATAACAAACAGTACCTGAACAACTTTATTTTTATTTACAGGAATTAGTCATAATCAGCAAGATATGTTTTGTTAATTGAGATCCCTGTAATAAAAATAACAAGTCAAGTCTTTTTTTAAAAGAACAACGTTTGCCTTTATCATCTTCAGTTTGATACACAGAACACTTTCACTTTCATGTCAACAATAAATCCTTCAGAAAAATACAAAGTGTAAGTTTATCACCATGGATGAGGAACACGTTACTTTAAACAAGATTAATGGGTCACTCAGGCATTTACATTCTCATGCATTTTTATGACTATGCCATGAAGCAAATTTGATATATCAGTAACAAGACAAATGATGGGTTTAAATCTTTGGCAGCTGCACTTCTGAATTTAAACAGTCTTTCTCTTGATGACACTTTTTTTTTTACTTTTTTCTATATTTTCTGAAATCCTCAGACACTTTTTCTTGTGATGCTTTTGTTCAGATGAAAGAGGACTTTTCAGTGTTGTACAGCGAACATTTTCTCTGACATCTCGCAGTCCTAAATGAATACCTAAAAAGTTGGCTCAACTTTACATGAGATGTTAGCCAGCAGGCATAAAGGCTTTCCTTTTTATTATATGCACACAGAGCTCTCTTGCAACTTGTTTTACATCCCTGCATTGAACAGTTTTATTGATGTATTTCTATAATATGAATGACTACAGCAAAGTTTGACATTTACCAAAGCAGCTTCTTTCTATTCGCAAGTTTAAAATGTATATATTGAGGACCTGCACATGTGCGGAGAAACAAAATCATAGTTGCATAAAATATATTTACTGTCACTTCACGGATCCACGACAGTAAATGAAGCTGTCTGAAAGTTTGGAGTGATAACACTGAAGAATTGCCTTCCCCTAACAGATTTGCAAGTTGCGTTGGATGTAACTAAGGAAAAACCTCAACAGATTCATTTATCTTTTTGGACAGGTAGACTGACATTTTTACCCATCTAGGCTCCAGATTAAAAATGTACTTGTCATAGCCTGGTGGATGGATTATTTTGGATCCTTCCATTTTCGCACCACAATTTAAAATGGTTGAGGCTCTTAGTCATGTATGTGCAAGGTTGCTGCTTGCAGCAGGGTGATGCATTACCTAGTGTTCCTGTTTCAAATAAATGACCATTTGTATTAAATGTACCTTTGACCATCCTTTGGAATTTGTAAGTTTTACAACACAAAAAACATTACCGGACTAATATCTTACGTGTGTTGTAATAAAAGGTTATTTTTTAACATGACTTTCCTACTTCTTACTGAAGAAAAGCTTGTTTTTGAGGTTGCAGTCCAAAATAAATAAAATTCAAATAAACCATGAGATTGAAACAGTGCTGCAGAAGGATAAAGAACAAAAAAACACAAAAGGTGTAAGAAAAATCTCACAGAAGAACAAAAGAAAACAAATGCCGAACAATATTGCAGAAGGAAACATGCAAACAACAATATATCTGATAAATCTAACCAATCTGAAATTACTGCTACTTAAAAAAAAAAAAAAAGAAAAAAAGAAAAAAAACCTCAGTAGATTTATGCTGCTTTTGTTATTGCTAATTAAAAAAAAATAACATCAAGTTTAATTTAAAGCCATTTCTTTCTAGACAACACAAGAAAAGACCAGTCGGGAGAGTTGAACAGTGGTCCCTTGTGTGGCATGGCTAGACAATGCCTATAATTTACACACTATTGACCATGAAAGGCAATCCTGGCCTGTTCTGAAGTCCATCATGGAAAGAAAACTTTTGTCTTGAAATGCCGTGCGTGGAGTTGACTGTTCATGGCTCTTATGATTAATGACTTATGGCCTCATTGTGTAGAAGCCGCTAATTAGCTGCAGACTGATTAAAGACGTGGCATGCAAACTTGTGCTGATAACCTGAACTTTCCCTCCCCAGAAGAAACTTGGCATGTGGAAGCTTTTACTGACAAATTTGTAAGAAACAGGCCAGCGTTGAGTAAGACAAATGTACTTTCAAACAACAGTATACAGGTTTTAATTTAACACTATGTAATATATGACATGCTGGCATTGTGTTACTTTTCTGTTCATAGCATAGTTTTAAAAGCAATCCAAATTCCCCCGTGATTTATTTAAAATGGCAGTTGGCATATTGCTGTACCACATATTATGTATTGGCTTGCTGTTTACCCATGATCTTTTCATTAGTAATTGTTTTAAGCACAGTAATCTTTTTTTTTAATTATTACCAAGTGGAAATAGTAAACAAAAGTAATTTTCATTTAGCAAGCATTTGCTAGAAATGCTGTGTTTTTTTTTTGTTTGTTTTTTTAAATGTAATTTGGAAATTTAATTCATTACAATACAATACATACAAAATCATATATGATACCATAGTGGCTTTCATTTTCAAGCATATGAAGGTGCTTTACATACATTCTGGCTAGACTTACTACTGGAGTCAATAACTCACAAAGTACCTATTCCAGTACCCAGAGGTATATTTTGATACCAATAACACACACACACACACACACACACACACACACACACACACACACACACACACACACACACATACCTAATTCCCCCGCCTCCTCAAACAGTTTGTCTAAAAACAAGTACAGCAATGTAAATGTACTTATGTAATACTGGAACTGGAATTTTATGTGCTATGAAATACAGTACTCTGTGCACAGGCTTATTCTTTTTTACTGCACTGTGAGTTTCAGACTAGTTCCCTATTGTAAAGGCTACACGAGGCAATTGCTCATTAACTAGTTGAGAAGTGAAATCTGAATTACAGCATCAGGAGCAAAAAGGGTATTATGAGTGAAAATGGAGTAGGTCTTTAGATTTAGAAGTATGAAGTCATTGCCTCGTAAACTGAAAGTTCCACTAAGTCTCTTTTTTTTTTTTTTTTTTTTTTTTTTTTTTTTTTTTAAGTGGTATTCATCATCAACATGAATCACAAAAACGGTAGTCTGGTTTTTCTGTTTTTTAGAAAAAAAATTGTTAATAAATAAAACTGATAGACCAACGCATGAAGGATTTACGCTGTCTAATCAGTGCACAGAATGGTAGAATAACTGAGGTGGAATGTTAGGGTAGGAGATTAAAAAGCTAAATGTCTGATTGATATGAGTTGAATATCCACTGGATAAATTATAATTATTGTCGTTACAAAATATACAAGCAATAGGCATTTTAAGATAAATTATTATTACTTAAACACACTGCATGTAGTTTTCCACAAGTAATATGTGTTACAATGTAATGAACTGCTCATTGTTAACAATCACCAACACCTGTAACAGCAACTAAATAGACACTTTTTAATTGACACGTAAACAAAAATATGACCAATAATTCCATATGGCCCATTTCACAAAAAAACGATTTTCACTAATGCTGGATTACCATACCCAAGGCAAATTAAGGCAGTCCGATCTAAATTCTAAAATGTTGTTAATACAATTATATATTTGTTTTCTTGCAAAAACAAACACACTGAAAATTCACAGTGCTGTGCAAGTTTCTGTGGTTTTGGAAAAAAAAAAAAAAAAAATATATATATATATATATATATATATATATATATATATATATATATATATATATATATATATATATATATATGCTATGCTATGTACTCTGATACCAACCAAACTGGACTGTTTTTGATACAGATATAAAAGGCTAGTTCATGTAGCTACCAGTTTGGCAACTAAGAGAACAGGAACAAGGAGCTGAGAACCTCGGCACATTTCTACTGGGGAGAGAAACTGAGAAACTTCCACACCCCCTCAGGGTGAACCTTGGCTTCCAGACGCATGACCACTGAGATGTGCTGCAGCTACGCTGTGTGCTTTATCACCACCCTCCCTATAATTAGGTTTGTTAACATACTGCCGCGTACGTAGTCATGTTGACTGGGAACTTAATCAAGTTACTATTGAGTTCTTGCATGCTTTGCCCGAGGTGACGGTTTTAGTTGCAGTTATAGCTCTGACCTATGTGAGGAAATTAGCTCTGGTCACAAGTTTATATTTTTTCTTCCATGTGAAAATATTCAGCAACAGTGACAATGATGAAAAAAAGTAGGAAACCAAATGTTCTACATTTGTATAAAACATGAAAAATGTAGCAAGGATTCAGAGTGGTACAACATGCGCTATGCTGGCTGGCAGTCCATTAGGCGTGATAGACATTTCACTTACCTAAGTCAAATATAACAGCCTAGTATTCATTAATATAAGGAGGGGGTTGCAGAATCAAGCCTACCATCTGGTTAAAACGACAGAATAATCTACAACTCATGATTAGGTCTAAGGAGTGGAATTTCACTTTAATCTTTTTCAGTGCTCGAAATTTCCATCTGCGCGGTACGGCACCTCGTTTTTCTTCAAGACAAATGTGCTGTTTTTCATGTTCCAAAATTAGATCAGAAGAAAACGATTAATCATGTCATGGCCTGGGAAAGGAAACAAAGATCTGATTTTATTTCTTTCTTTTTCTTCTTCTTTGCCCTGGCTGTGTGCTTGTTCCATCTTTCCCCCGCTTCATTTCTTTTAGCCTAACTTCAAAGATAGAAGACACAAGCTAGGGTGTTAAATATGAAATGAGGATGTGTCTTCAATTAGCATAGCCATTTTTCTTCCGTACTGTGCCCCCTGGCACCCAACAACAGATGGTGACCTGTTTGTATGTGACACCGTAACCAAATCTAAACTCAAGGAAGCAAGTCACCGGGCTGCAAATTAGTGAGACCACACAACTGTCAGGTGGCCGTCTCCTTTGACAGTTGTAGGCCATTACGGGAACATTGATGTTTTCACAGCGTGACAAAAAGGAATCCTTTTTACAGAAGACCTGTCTGTCAGCTGGCTCTCAAGTCATAACAAATCTCTGGCACTCAGCTGAGGCTGAACATTTGGAGCGTCAGGAGGAAGATAAATGACCTGCAGGGCTTTGAAGTGCCTTGGCAGTTCAGATGGGTCTGTGGTGCTGACAGAGAAATATACACAACAGCATAACCAATAATGAGAACATTAAACATTCCTGCCTTCTGACAGGCTGACAGAAAAACCTAGCCTGACATCAATCATCTTCTGAGACATAACCTTGACAATTAGTCCCCTCTCTGATACTCAGAGTAACCTCTTTGCCTTTGCTATCCAACATAATCTCGCTTCTGGGGTGGGGAAGAAGTAGTAAAAAAGAAACATGTTTTTGTATTTTAGACAGACAAGGATGCAAACACATACTGTTTACATATGCAGGTTCTGTGTGTTTTCTTTTACATTTTATTATTGCTCTGTAAATGTAGCATATATACTCTCCAACTGACACTGAAGCAAATACATTTTATTACTTTTGCACATATATTATAATTCTATACTTATATAACCCTTGGTTATACTTAAAAAAAAATCATAATGGCCACGTCAGAAATTGTAAAATGCAAACACAGGCTGTATTTATTATTACAGAAAATTATTAAAACAGCAGACATCGGTTCCTTTTTATGAATGTATAGTACTAATGGAAGCCAGTCTTGAGTCGAGCAGAGTCAGTGTAACACACTGCATTGAATATAAAATTAACAAACCAGTGAACTGAAATAACAAGGAAATAATAATAATAAAAAAATCAAACTGTCCAACACTACGCTTTAAGTGCTCAAAAATAAATAAAATAATTTAGTGACAAAAATAGTGGCAACCGCCCTCTTCTTATTTCAGGATATTTATACAATATGAAGGTTTAAAAGAGCAGAAAATGCCAGGACCCTTGTTAAAGCAGTCCATCCAGATCACCTGTATCTGGTTTAAATAACCGCGCTTAATTGTCGAGCCCGCCCCCGTCCCCCCATTAAGCTGAAATAGATAGAACGTTAAAACTGTTTACCTGGCTACACTTACTATTTATGTGTGATATAACTACTGGTGTTTTAGCAACCGGAAGTGAGTCCAGCATAGCAAAAATATCAGCCTGAGAGATATATAGAAGTCTAGTAGAGTTCAGAAATCAAAACTGTATCCTGCATATATTTTAAGTGCCTAGCCGTTTGGAATATGTGCATTAATGATGCCCTTTAGGCATTTTGGAACTGTATAAATATTTCTGTTTGAGTTGCCCCTTGTGTTTCAGCACAAGTGAGTCCAAGGCCCAGGAAGCTTGATGTGCTACAAAATAGAGAATGTCATTAGCTCTAACAATACTTTCTAACAAGGTAACTAGTATTTTAGGCCTTGGTTAATGGTCATGCAATTTTATATTCATTACATAATGATTTTAATCCTGTTACAGAATTTGTAATATGCTTTATTTTTAAAATATATTTTATCCCAATATATAAAAAATCGAGGATAAAAACAATAAAGACAAAATCTTTATAGAAATTCTTACCTTTCATTTACATTTTTTTTTTTAACTAAATCAATATTATTTGGCATTTCTATGGAAAAATATAGTTCCTGAATATCTGGATTTACGGAAATGGGATGAAAGAAAGGCACATTCAGTTTATTTTTTTTTTATCAGGATTTTGGACAATGGGCAATTCAGGCAGAGTGACCTACCCTTCACAGGTTTCTGATTTTTTAGAGAAAAAAATGCATACAATAGTAAATACTGTTCATTATTCACACACTTTTAATTACTGCCTGCTTTTTACCAGCTTCCCTTGTGTTCAAAGCATTAACTAAGCTAAAGTAAACCAGCAAATACAAGCTGACCGCCAACATGCATGTGTTCTCACATTTGCACATCACACAACTTGCTCTGTTCTTGCTGAATGTTTAGTTACAGTATGAAAAATGAGTTATGTGGAATAAAGACATTTCCCCTTTGATTAGCACATTTGCAAAAGGTATGTCAAGGATGTGAGGCAAGGGGTATGGGAAACCTTTCAAGAAAGTATTTTTTACTTGCTTATTGGAAGAGCAATAAATATCAAGCCGACAGGCCCTTCTCACAGTTACAAAGCCTACCTGTAACTAAACTGGATAATTAGCAGGCTTGAAGATGATATATGACTTTCATTACCCTTTGGGACTGCAGACTAAATGAGGACAGGGCTAATTGCCGTGCAAAGCAGTTTGGCATGAATTAAAAAAAAAATGCAGGCAACGTCTCCAGCCAAAAAAAGGGCCCTGGTTGGTTTCTGCCACAGGAGTTCACTTGGTGTCCATAAATCATAGGCTGCTTACAGCTGAAACTGCACTGAGTCCTCAACATGCAATAGGCTGAGTGACAGATTCCATCCTGACTACATTAGACTCTCAGTTCAAAAGTAGTGTTTTTTTTTTTGTTTTTTTTCCTACCACATCTTGTACTTAACTGAAAATTAAACCCAGATGGCCCAGGCTGGACCGCAACGTAAAACAAAAGCTTGATCACGTGACTATCCGGAATGTCCATCTGTAAAAAAAAAAAAAAAAAAAAGAAAAGAAAGAAATATAAGCAGTATTGTAGACTAGTGAAGTATTATCAGGGTTTGCTTTCTTCTGAGTGCCCATCGTGGTAATGCTCAAAACGATGAGGTTAAATCTGTTGGCATCCAGAACAACGACAAAGCACTTGTCTCTCACTGACAATTCATATTAACCCAGTTCTTAACTTGTCACAGTGGATTCATTCCACTTTGAATTGTTCAGCCTTAAGTAACTGAGTGCAAAATGTCCACAAGGGTGTGTAGTAAATCTGAACATTGTGGCTAAAATAATTTACCTTACAAATAAATCTTAGCGTATTTAGCATTGTTTGTTTCTTAGCACTACCACAACATACTGATACAATACTGCACATTTTGAATTGCATGTACTATTGCATTTACCTCATCTATTTAAACAAGGTGTGACGTTCAGTTGTTCCTGTTTATTAAATTTAGACTTTAATGTTAAATTTGCTCTTGCTTTTTACCTCCCAACACAAACCAAGAACGCATGAATGCATGGTTTTAGTAATTAGATTCAAAAGGTTTTCCCATTGAGGATGCTGATGTGGTTACCAGTCTCTCTAGCAATAAAAATGAATTCTCTGTTGGGGAGTACACTGTCGTAAAAAAACAAAAACAAAAACCTCTTCATTATAAAAACCCAGAACAACACCTCCAAATCAGTAAGTTAATGGTTGTCTGTTGACATTTTATTAAAGATTTACAATAAAATATCCACGAAAAACAACAAGAAGACACATTTTGTGTCTTGTGGTGGCCATTTTTCATATTTCTTGTTTCATTTTTATGATTGTTTACTAGTGAATTGACTGTTGTAATGTTGCTTGTGACAGAAGGAATTAATTAACAAGCAGTAGTTTGAAAAAGTGTTTCCCAACAGTGCAGCCATGAGCAGTGCAGGTGTGTTTGGTCAGTGGAGAGGTCTGTCATTTCTTTCCTGTTTGCCTGTATAAGATGGTAGTGGGAATCTAGCAGGCCTTAGGGAAGTGAAGAGAATAGCTCAAACTGAGAAATAAAAGAGGAAGTAAAATCAATCTGCTGCAGATAGATCCCAGAAGAGTAGAGCTGGAGGCGGAAGGGGGGGGGGGGGGGGGGGCTGTTAACTTTCCACCCATTACTGTTTTTAAATACCAGAGAAAATCATTAAAATTAAATTGGTTTTGGCTTTTGCATCTAGTTGTATCTCAGGCTTTCACTTACTGCTGCACACAAGTAATATCTTTAGATGACCTGAGCTGGAAATAGGTTGAAAATCAGTTTGTATGTTCACATACTTAGTAGAATTTTCTCATTTCCATTTCATTCAGAGCCAATCAAAATCAGATTAACTTTCTGAGAAATATGTCAAAGTCAAATTTCATGGGAGTTTTACCACATAACATTGCTTTATAATAACAGTCTGATATGTTTTCAATTTTTTACAGCTTTGTGCAGGCTTCACATGATTGGATATTTCATCAAATACATCAAAAGACCAAACATTTTATGGGAATTGTAGGGATTGTGGGGGTGGGGTGTGAGTGGCTGTGCAGTATATGCTATTTGTTAGAACTCCTAACACTTTAATGACAATTACTTTTCATATCATTTGGGGTGTTCAGAACCCAAATATTTTAGTTTTTCTTAGTTTTATTTAATGTATTTATTTATTTTTTAACCAGCTGTTGATTCTAATAGGATTTTGGTTTTTAAAAACACATTAAGTCTCAACTTTTTTTGTTATTTTATGAATAAGACCATGCAACACGAATACACCCAAATTCTACACCTTTAACGTTTAATTTATTTTATATAAAATATTAACAAGATATTTTATTGAGAAAAAAAACATAGCCTACATATATATAGCCTATATAATATATGTATATATATACAGTCTATATATATATATATATAATATATATATATATATATATATATATATATATATATATATATATGTTTTGCTTTTGTTTTTTATTTAGTTTTTTACCTTGTTGTGAATTGTAGTCCCTTTTTAATCCAATCTGGGGTTATGTCCACACCAGTCTATTTCACCCCTTATGAAATGACTTGCCATATGCATACAACAGACTGCTTGTTCCAGATGACAGTTCAATTGTCTCCGATATTTATTTATCGCCACTGAAATGGGCCATTATGAAAATAGATTATGCTTTTGCTGAAAGTAACTAATCATATCTGTCTCACTGTCTACAAATTAATTCTATGTGTCACAACATGCATTTCCTGTATATATTGTCCAAAAACATCTAAGCTGGTTAGTTGCCACTATGAGATATAAAATAAAAAGTAACACTGCTAAATAAACATAGATGGAATACATGTTGTATGGACTACATTATTATTACTAATAATGTAGTTATGTTCCTACTAACGATATTACTACTAACTAACAATAATAATAATAATAATAATAATAATAATAATAATAATAATAATAATAATAATAATAATAATAATGTACAGTATGTAATCATTAAGCAGGTACATTGTAGAAGTTCACATAGTTACTTTGCCCTTTGTTTAATTTTAACCTTGTCATGAAATGAAGAACGTCTGGTTAAGCACTCTGAGAGGTACTGAATTGTGTATGCAAAACAGATTCCTCTGACATTGTTTGCTGTACTGTGTGAAAATGTCTTACGGCTAAAAGTAAATGACAATGCATGTAAACACTTGACTGGTACCCATAGGAAAATGCTTCTTTTAATCTGAAATATATCTCTGGGCATCAAAGTGTTATCTCTGACAGCTTACAACCCTTACGGAAATAACCTATAGAAAGTCCTATAGTAAATTGGTCAAGTCCTACAGAATATCCTTTAGGATTTCTTTAAAACCTTTCTAATCCTATATAGTGCCCTATAGTACTACTGTAGGGAGACCCTTTTGAGTACTATAAGAGGATATTTTTTTTTAAAAGAATCCTTTAGGATTTCTCTGAAAACTTTTTTAGTCCCATAATGTCCTATAGTACCATTATAGGATCCTATAGGACATTTCTGTAAGGGCTCAGTGTTTTCTTACTTTGCTTCCTTTTAATTCGCAGGGCCTCTGTCCTAATAACTAACTGGAGTCTTAGTAACAGCATAGAACACAAAGCAGCGTGAAAATTCTGTTAATTTTAAGGTGAATGCAAAGTGTTAACTAAATGAGGGGTCTGTCTGCTTCTGACTGGAGTGTCAATGTTTGAGGGTCAAGGATTTGCTATTTTTCCAAGCTAATGACACTCTGTACTCAGCCAAGCCTGACAGGTCATAACCCCAACCATCCCAAAGTAAAGGACCTATAAAATACTCACAAAACAATCTGAACATTCCCGGTGATTTCTTCAACCAGAGTCTTAATTAGGTTCTTCTATTCATCCTCCCTCTTGTACAACAAAAGCTGGCATGCGAGTGAACTGTATAGGAAATCTCTCACCTATTATTAATTAAACCTCCATCTTGTATTTTTTGTGATCTTGTTATGATTTAGCACACATAAAAATAGCTATAAGTAAAAACACGATTTCTTTACATTTAAGTTAATATCTCTTTGGTTCACATGTCCTAATAGCAATGCCACAGCATTACAATAGAAACCATTTTAATAGCACATAGAAGAGGAGTATAGAAGAGGATAGTCTATTCTGTCATTCAGAAGAGGATATATATATATATATATCTATATATATTATCCTATATATATATAGATATATAGGAGAGAAGAGAGATGAGGACTAGGAGAGAGAGAAGGAGAGACGAGCAGAGCAGAGAGGAGATGAGACGAGATATTGAATGTTTTGTCATTTTGGCAAAGCAGCTCCAAGTGTAAAATAATAATAATTTTTTAGGCCATGAAAATCATCAGTATTACTTTCACATGACTTTATCTATCTTGAAATATTTCTTAATATCTTATTTATTTAGTCAAGCCTTTTGGAATGTGCGATGGGATTTTAGGTAAGAAAAGAAGCAAAAATACTTGTGGAACACTGTGACATACAAGAACAAGACAGCTGGTCTACTTAGGTATAAACTATTGATGGAACTAGAATTTTGCGTTTGTTTTCTTTCAGCCTCCATACAGTAGGTATCCTTTTATTGACTTTTGTTTTCACACATACATACCTGGAGGTTTCATTGGTTTCATTAGGTCCCACTGCAACCACACAACAAACCAAGTCAAGAGCACAGAAAAGATCCATCAAACCCCAGGCTGTGATGTTGAACAGTGATATAGCAAAATTATTCCTACAGATTTCATGCTACTAAAAGCCTACTAAAGAACAATACCCTTTGTTGGCATGGAAAAGAGATACATAATGACAGTCAAATATATGCATATAGTGCACTTCCTCAAGAGAATAATCAGAGGCTATTTTTCTTGGTCAATCCCCATTAAACTGATTAATAACTTGGCACAAAATGTACAAGCAGTTCTATTTGCCATATTTATAGACCTTTCCCATGGGGATGTCATTGTTAACACTGTGATGAGTATGGGGTCTCTTCCCTGCTGTTGCTATCAGAAAAAGTACAGGACCTCACTAGAGATGGAACAGAAGGAAGAGCCAACAGAATCTATATTCCCTTCAAAACACTTACCATTTAATAGCTATTTATACATTGCATGTTTACTCTTGTTGAAGACAATAGTTTCCCTCTCTAGAGAAACATTTGTCTTGGATATATCCACTCCTAAGACTGTTGTCTCACTTCACTTGATGTGCCCTGTAATTATTGCTTAAATTTACTTTTTCTAAACCCTCTCTCTCTCTTTGGCAACTATACCCTCCAACATTATTCAAAATCCTTTTTTTTCTATAACACCATTTTGTACTTATGTTATTTCTGCTCAGAGAGGCTTCTTTATCTTGGCTTCCATCTGTATAGCATAAAATCATCTTAATTGCAGAAGTCACTTTTTTGTTGCACAGAAAAGCAGTGTTATTCTGAATGTGTATGCAGTCAGATGCAAGGAAATAAAATAGGTCATTCATGGCAGATTTTTTGCACTACTCACTGTTTGCCTTGGACAAAAACAGGCCTCAACTATAGCCAAACGGAAAACTTAAGAGAACACAGGACATTTTAAACGCTGGCAAAAACACAACAATATCACAAGAATAGTGCATAAATAAACCTCAGAACAACACAGCCAGAATTAGTAGACAACAATTAGTATCTGCTTTCTGGTTATATTTTTTAATAAAAAAAAAAGTGGCATTCAAAATCAAAGTTGACAGGTGCCAATAAATCAAGTGAAATCCTAAATCGATATCAAATACCAGGGAAATTATGACAAATGGCATAGCAGCCATAAACACAAACACAACTCAGCAGGTCATTCATTTCATGGTCATGCAAAATAAACAGACACTTTTTTTATTTCGCCCTAATAAATTTCTAAAGTCTCAAAGAATAGTCCATCTGCTTCGAATAATTTTTAATTTCCTATTCTGTCTCATTCCCATTAGCTATTCCACTGAGATATTTGCTAAATTCTTTCATTTACCTCCTCCCATCTGTATTCAATTACTCTATTCCCAAACAGAGTTAGTTTTTGTTTCTCCTAAGAGTAGTGAAAAATATCCCCACCTGTACCTTAAGCAAACGTTCTGTGGGTTTTATTATCTGTTAGACTCTATGAGTCATTCTAATTCGATTGCATGTGCTGAAAGACAAGGAGGACAATCTGGTTTTGATGTTTTCTGGCTATGGTGAGAAACAACTGCCCTACTCTCATAGCTGATCTATTAACTTGCTAAATGCCTCAACAGATGTTCCAAAATCAGCAGGGATTCAGAGTTTATCCTCATGACTGGGATTTCTTGTAAGCCTGAAATATTCAAACAACCAGAGTTCAGAGGCCAACAATGTGCTTAGTTCTAGATTTAAGTAAATTATATTTTTAAAAACAAATCTCTAGTTTATTATGTATATTGCAATACAAATAGGGGTGTGTTGCAGGGCTGATTTGACAATTCATGCTCTTTAAACAAGTTTTGTTGCACATTATAAATGTAAGTACTGTATCTCCTACAGCAATCCTGACGATGTTTGTACAGGCATGTTCAGGTCAACCTAGCTTACACAATGCAAATGTAACAGGCATATAAAAAGTAATAAAAATAAATAAATAATACAAATATATTTTGATGGTATCACCCTTGAATCGTTAAATTCAGAAACAGATAAACCACAGTTAACACATCTGAGGTAATTACAGTATAATTACTATCGTGCTTTAATTGTTAAGACCTGGTGGACAACTAGATAATACAATACTAATAATACAAATAAAAGCCTCAAGACCCAATTTTGTTATATCAGAAAAATGACTTAATACCTTTTGGTATTTACAGAGGCAGAGAAGAAAATTAATAAGAAGTCTCTATCATGCAAGCATTATGTGTCTTATATGTGTAACTGAACACCTGTAAGAATATAACTCATTATAGGCCCCTGACATTTAAGTCCTTTCTCTTCAGCAGTAAATTTGCATTATCTTTTCTATTCAAAGAATATCTGGCATTAGGTCAATAGCTTGATAATCACACCTAAAAAAAAAATACAAGTTGACATATTGTCAATTTTTCCATGTACTACTGAGCTGAGTATTTCACAATATACATATACGTGACTAATAAGTGAGTCTCATTTCTTAGGTAAAATGCAGGTACTCAATAACATATATGTATGTTACAATACCAAACTTACTGGCTCTGTCACAGGCTCCATCTGCAGTCTGCAATCCAAAGTTAAACACAGATCTTGAGCTCCTTAGGGCTAACAATGGGGCTGATTTCCAAAAATCAAAGTAGAAATTCAGAACCTGCATTCTCCTCATTACAGTTTACCATCTTTAAGTCTTTCAGCTGATGTTAATGTTGGCTGGATCGAAGACATGTCTCAAGAGGATTACACCGATAGTACAATGTCTGTTTAATATGGATATTGGATCTTTTTCACAGATAATTGCAATTGCAACACAAAATAACTCTGACTACCATATTCTTCCTTTCCAGGATAAGTAGTATACTCTACCAGAATCATCTGGAATGACTTCATGTAAGACTTCTCTTCAAAAGAGAAGTAAAACATATGTTTACAAAGTCTGCAAAAATGCATCTCCTGCTGCATTCTGTTGTTACTGTATTAAAAATGTATACAGCAGAATGTTCGCAGAGTTAACCTCAGTTAACTCAACTGATGGATAACTCGACACCTTCACTTCTCTCGGCATTGTCGTTTCACATGACTAACTGGAAACGGATCGTTAATTCACTCATTCATGCGCAACTGCCACGTGCAATGGGTTACAGTGTCAGTATAATGAGTGAGAAGCGAAAAATCTGTTCAATTGGCTTTAAAACTCAGTTTATACGGGATAAGAAGCTTGTCAGCAGAACTTTCAAAGCGCATGTTTTTGCATGCAAATCAATCGGCAATGTCTGATTTCTATGTGAAACTGTAAGTTGTTTATTATTGTTTTAATTCTGTATAATGGACATTTGTTAGACAAATCACACAATACAAGCCAATACCTAAAGATATAGTCAACAGTTAGTGCACAGTTTGTGGTTGGATTGTTTTCATTAAAATAATGCTGTAGTTATTTTATTAATTTTTATTTCAAAGTTTATGAGTTGTAATCATTCACTGTAGTTCTTTTAATCATTTTCCTAAGGACATTTAACTAAAAAATAAACTTGTAGATACTGTAATACTGTAAACATGTGAGTTTTGTTACTTATATGCATGTTAATGCCATGGCTCATGTGCCCCATGGGTAACTCGACACCTTGGATAAGTCAGCACTAAATGGCATGCCCCTGGGGTGTGGAGTTAACCGAGGTTAAGTGTATTTTCAAAATATAACCCAAAACTTTTTATATGATTGTATTAACATATAAAATACTAAGCATTAGGTTTTCTATTTCTATTTTGTAATAAATCTGACCCAACTTTAAACATATTGTGTACGACCTCTTGTGAAAACAAATCTTATATAAAATAGCATGTATTATTGTTACTTAGAAAGAAAAAGTAAAGCAAAAGAATAATCACAGACGAAAACAAAACCTGAGTAGAATGGAGTGTGATATATCTTCAATCAGTACTTGAAGAGCAAAAGTCGGTTAGATAACTGCCTCTGTAAGTTTAGAAGATGTTGGCGGGATCTTGTGCTTCTCTGGTGTATGCCCCTCCATCATACCTGATCTTATAAAGGAAACTTCTAAACTTGGTAGGTGGCACTCATACACATCATATGACGTATTTTAGTGTGCTATAATGTTTGGTGCAAGTGCTGACACTTGTTTTATAAATAATTTCAAGAGTTATTGATGTCAGATTTGTATAATGCAAAACTACACCTTAAGCACGCATTGCTTCTGGTCACTGCACATCTTGCCCCTATTCAGTCATCTGCGTCAAGCGACAGTACAAGATGCCTTCCGTCTCAGTTGATCAATCCTAGGCCACTGTAACCTACCAAAGGTATGGACACAATGTAGGGACGTGGTATCCTTTACAGTTAACTACTCAGATGACCACATATGCTTCAAACTACATAAATAGACTTGAAATATTTGAGACTGTGACAGGAGTGAAAGGAGTCCTTCTTGTAATTCACCCTCGCAACTACTGGCAGTGCTGTGCAGGAAGGACCGAGACCGAGGAGAAATGCTGAGTCAGGGTTGGGGCAGAAGCCGCAGTGGTAGCGGCCATCTTAACTTGGGGCAGGACCTCATGGTCGAGCCCCATTATTGCAATCGGCTGTGCTGAGCTCGACGATTGGCTGAGGTGGGGCAGTGCACTGATTGCAGGGGTGGAGCTCGGCACTATTTAAGCTGTGGGGTTCTGCCATTCAGTCTCCCTATCCTGAACTGAGATGATTGTTCTGCATAAGCTCTGTGAGTTTGTTTTTTTTTTGTGGTTTTTATACCCAGACTGAGGATTCTCAGGCCGGCTGCCTCCGAGCCCGGACTTCACCTGTGATCCTTGGCATCTCCAACAACTACCATTCCTGCTTGAGAAAGGGAGCCCAAGCCACATGCTGTTCTTGGTGGATTGTTTGTTTTTCATTTCAAGCCTCTGCTTACCATAGCTGGTAAGAGAGGCAGCTTTTTTGTTCATTGCAAATTGTGTGGAAACCCACTGCCTGGGACTTTGTATTTCTGGGTGTGCTATAAATAAAAATCCAACCCCAACTACGTTTTTCCAGTCACATCACTTCCTCCCATAAACCACCACAGAGACCTACAGCATATTCATTTTGACAGTCTTCTACTTGTACCTGGTATCTAGTCGCTTCATGTCTTGCAGTTCAAACTCATTGTAATGATCTAGCTACAATTAGACCATATGGTCTATAACAAACGTACCAAAATGAAGCAGTTTATCTATTGTGTTGTATTATAAATATTTGCATATTCTGAATTAAAGTAAAAAAAGCAACTGAAGAACCAAAAAAAGGGTGCACAGTAATAATGTTAATAAAATGAATTACATATTGGTTAGTACTCCTTTAAAGACTGGACATGCTGTCATAAATCCCTTGCAAATGAATGCAACAATGAACAGAGAAATAGCTAGAGTTCTGTCTGCTATCAATAAAGCAGACATGTGACTGTTATTTCCTCTGGCGTGACTCAATTACCCATAGATACAGAGGTCATATAATGTGGGATTTGTAAGCAATTTACATACTTGAACATGGGTCAGATGATAGTCATATTGCACATGTGCTGCAGTCATTTTCACCTGAATAAAAACATCCCCTAACCGTAAGTCCCATATTAATGTTCCTAATCTACCCTAGTATTGTAGATCAGATTTTTACACCTATTGGATTAGACCCCAATGTCTTAAAAAATAAATAAATAAATAAATAATTGATAATACCATGTGGCAAAGTGGTTAATGAACAGACAGACAATTATAATCCAGATGCAAAGTTTGTTTAATGCTAGTTTTGTGTCCAGTGCCTGACGACGAAACAAACAGTAAACAATAATGGAGGTGAGTAATACAGCAGCGTGTATTACTTAATTTATAATCCCCGGGTTTGCCCCTCAAATAACAGTCCTGTTTTTATTATACACCCACACAAAACACATACACAAGTCTGTTAGTGCGTGAATTAGTGCTAGTGGTGCAAATACTGTTATTTGTGATACAAGTGCAGTGCTGTTCCAGGTTTGTGCTGGCCTCTGGTGACAGCGCCGGAACGTGTTAGCTGTCTAGTGATAACAAGCAACAAATAGACAGAACAAACAAACACAGGTTCTTCCGGGTCACTTTTCATAAACCAAACAAAGGAAAACAAAGGAACCAATAACATCGCTTCGACCCATATTTATATTGCCACTCATGACCACTTGGTAAAGAAGCTGCTCCTCCAATCCACGGCTGCCACATCATTTCCCTTCTGGGTCAATGAGTTAGTGTACCGAAGCTCCGTCTCTTTTCTACCTTTTAACCCTCGGAATGAAGTGTCAGGCCAAGTAGTCCAGAGTACTCTGTTCCCATTACTTAGCGCCCTCACAGGCCGGGAAGGAGATTTACCACCAAGAATCATTGTCTTTCTGTCACATACTGTTACACATAACTTCCCAAAATCAAGGCCAACACTCTTCTTTTATCAGCATACGTATGCTTCCACACAGCATAACATCTTACAAATAATAATAATAAGCATAACATCTTACAATAATAATAATAATATTTGAAGTAACGGTAATTAAACAGTAAAAGTAACTACTGGTTCTTAAAAGAACAGACATTATTTACATCCAAATTCCAATTATTTACACATGTTTTACATAAAATGTGTTAAAAACAATTATAACCTAAAATGAGGTTCTCTGCATGCCTCCAGATAAGACCTCCCTCATACAAATCCAGCAGGGGCAAAAACAGCTGTCATCTTCAGGAATTTTATGTCTCAAAGAGATTCCCATTACAAAGGGAAATATAGTTTTTTACTGCAACTTTACATGCCAAATGCACATGTTGCACCAGCAAAGTCTACAATCTTTGCACCTTTTACCGAAAAAGAAAGACACATAGACCTGTTTAATAAGATATAATTGAAAACAACATCAGCACCAGCTGAGACTATTAAGACTACCACATGCCTTTTTCCTATTCAATTCCAAACCACTTTTCCAAGGCTACAAATATGACAGCCCTGACTGCCACAAGTATATAGCCAACTGGTCAGAAAGATTATTTACTGCTTACACAAACTTACTCAGCAGGATTTCCAATACATTTGTGCGTTCACTCACACGAAGCAGTGGTACATGATGCTAAGAGGTATTAAAGATGGGGCCAGCGTGGCGAATGACAGCAATAAATGTTTAAAGCGGTAGTTATCACTTTTCAAAGGGGCCTCCCTGTCAATGTTGCAGATCTAAAATCAATAAAATAGATTTATGGGCTCTGGGAGATTATCCCAGCCTGGATCTTTTGCATTGCGTTCTTAATTTTTTCCACATAAAAGAAAATGACCATCATAAAAAGACACATAGAAACTGATATCTACTCTGCACTAATCCTCAAGCGTTTTCTGACACCTTTTTTAATTTTCAGTTTTCAAGGTTTGCACTATTAATCATTCAGTAGAATGTAAAAAAAAAAAAAAAAAACCTTCAGGCTTTGCAACCTTTATACATGTTCAGAGTAACACAATATTTCTATATACATGCAGGGCTTAACAACGTTATAGGATTTGCACACTGTACTTGGCTAAAAGTGGAACTAAAAGTAATCAACATAGACTGAGCACTCGTTTACTTCACCCTAATAACTGAAATCCATGTCAATGCAATAGATTATTTGGGAATGTTTACAGAGTTTGTATTGTTGTTAAATTTAAACTTGAAATCATATGGAAATAAGTACAAGAAAATAGTATAAACATTAATGTATCAGTAAATTATCTCACAGCATTCTATTGCTCAGTTGCTAAACATGACTGGAAAACAAGAACAAACTTGGTCAACATGTTATTCGCCCTCCACTCTCAGGAACATCATCCTGTATATCATTGTATAGCCATCATGAAAATAGTTTATCATAGTTTTTTGTTATTTCTATAAACAAGAGATAGATCAAACAGATACCACAATAATATACGTATTTGATAATGACCACATACCAGTAAACTGTATGAAAAAGTCAAGGGAAAATACTTGCTTAATAAAAGTCACCCTCATGTTGCTTATTTTGCTCTGGTTTGTAAAGCTGTTGAGTGAACACACTGTCCAACACATTCTGGAGTGTGCTCAAGGGAAGATACACTGTGTGTTAGAGAGCAGGAACATAAACTGATAAAATATTTGAAACCATGCAGTGTTGTTTACCCATCATTACCACGGCCGTTTAATGGAAAGTTGATATAGCAAAAGAAATACTGTACAGGGGTTTGCTGAAAAACAAACAGGAACACCTGGTGGCATAACACAGTCTTTAGGGTCATATTGTGAAACATCAATTATTTTTGCGGTGTCTTGGACCTCCTAACAGAGTGTCCTCTATTGCGTCTGTAAGATACTCTTTTGACAGAAACGTTAGGTTACTTACCGTAACCCTGGTTCCCTGAAAAAGAAGATGACCACCAAAACATTATGTATGGGATATGCCTGCCTATTGGTAGGTATTCTCTGAGCTCTCTATACCAGAGCTTCTGATAGGCTCCTTCCTGTGATGACACCCAGGTCAGAGGCCGGAAGGCGATGCGATGCAACCCTGGGGACCGGAGGCCACCCTGGTGGTTGACATACGCCTCCACTGATGTGTTGTCCGTTCGGACCAGCACATGATTTCCATGCAGCGTCAGAAAAAAGTGCTGGAGAACCAGGAAAACAGCCTGCAGCTCCAGCATATTTATGTGCAGTGCTATTGAACAGCCTAACCAGGTGCCGCGGACTCCTCTGCCTTCCTAGACCGCCCCTCAACCCAAGTTGGAGGCATCCGTCGTCACCACTTGGCGAGATAACACCACTCCCATCCTCACGCCCTCGCGAAGGGGAACTGAGGGGGCATCCTCCACCATCGCAGGGCTGCGGCCACATGTAAGTCACTGTCAGCCTAATACATCAGGACGGGGCTCCCCATTACACGCTTGTATTATGGTAGCGATTACATGTCAGGATTCTACTTGCATAATGAACATTTGTAATTTATGTGTTACATATTGCAGGTATTTCAAATATGTTTTGTCTGACAGCTGTAGGTTTATCAGAAATAGTTTAGCTGGGTCTTGTATGAGATTTGATTTACAAACTGACTAGAAAATTTTAAAAAAATGAAAAAAAGTCAAATTTATGTGATCCTGTAGACCTATGTGTAAGCTGCATGAGAGCTTTGTGAAAATACTGAACTTATGGGAAAGCAGAAGATTCATAGTGACTTGACAATAGAGGAGTTTCAAACGTGGCTGCATTGACCAACATGTCTATCAAGTCTCCTGGGTGTTCTGTGAATGGCAATGTATGAACAAAACCACCACTGGAAAACACAACTCTGGTTGCAAGCAGGTCATTGTGGTACGAT